>NW_009218257.1:0-919 GCF_000690835.1 Fulmarus glacialis | reverse complement strand
TTGTGAGCGCCCTCAAAACGAACCGCTTTGGTAGGTTTTGGTAAGAATCAGACCAGGCAGTTATGCAGGCAAAGGTTGACATTTGAGCCATGGCTCTGCGAATGGAAGAAAACTACGACCTCAGATCACACTAGGACACAGCAGAAATGCACCTCAGCCCTGCAGCCCCCCTGGAGCCTTTCTGCTCTGCGAGTGGAGAGACAGGCTGGGGAGGGAGCATGCAGGAGGGCAGGAGCAGCTCTGCTGTTGTCTTCTGCCTCCAAACTCATGGGGCAAAGCCAGCAACAACAGAGCAGCACATTTTCTTTAGCACATGACAATCCCCATCCATTGAACCGAGCTGGAGTAAGACATTTTGACAAATTAATCAATGAAATGCATGATGTCTGAAATAAATCATTATGAGGACTGATCCATTCGTGCTCCAGAACACAATCTAGAATGAGATAACCCTACAACAAAAACACTTCATGGACCTTTAGCCTTTGCAATTTAGTGCATCCAGAAGATCAGGGATGTTTAAGTTTTGAGCTTTTAAAAATTTTCTTAATAAAAAGACCTTGGAAAATAGGTGTGGTTTTTAATTCCATTGATTTTTATAGTGATAAAATTATATATTTAAATATTAGACAAATAACATTTTCTTAATGAACAGGTCAGTAACAGTTATATTTCTCTGCAATCTTGCAAGCCTATTTATATCATGTTTTTAGCATATTCTCTTGGACCAGATCTTTTTTCTTAATTGTCTTCGACTCATCTACCTGAACCGAAAATTCCTTATCTGAAAACATTAACTCCCACCCTGTTTATCCTAATGACACAAACCAACTTTTTCAAAATATGCAGCTTCTTTAAGGTGTACCTGTCCTCTCTGCTTTTTAAAAATCTTTTAATACAGAATATATTTTAAAACAAT
>NW_009218256.1:3904-8621 GCF_000690835.1 Fulmarus glacialis | reverse complement strand
GCCCAAAAAACCAGCGATCGCTACTTCCTTGACACGCCCACCATTCATAGACTGAGCATGACATCACATGGTATGGGACAGCTGTCCCGGCTATGCTCCCTCCCAGCCTCTTGTGCATGGGAAGCTGAAAAAGTCCTTGACTAGCAGGGTACTTAGCAACAACTAAAACCATCAGTGTCTTATCAACATTCTTCTCATACTAAATCCAGCACTAGGAAGAAATTTAACTCTATCCCAGCTGAAACCAGGACATCCTATTAGAAGGCAATAAAAATAAATAGGAGAGGCAAGATTAATGCATCACCATAATCTGCAGTTATTAACAAACGTAAAAAAGCTACAGAGAATTGGAGCATGAGTGTTTTTTTACAGCAGAGGCAGTACAATTTTCTCAATGCCTTTTCTGATGATATGGGTTACTGTCCTTTTGTGGAAATCCTGTTGTTAATGCTTATTTTTGTCTGTATTCCACTGCCATTGCTGCAAGGTGACCTCTTTGTTATTTGGAATGACAGTCCAGTATTGCCCCGTGCTAGGGACTCCTTAACTAGAGAAAAGAGAGACCTTCTCCTTCCAAAAGACTCCTGTACCCACGGGTGGTCAGGAGTCAGGCAAACTCTATGATGGGAGACTATATAGTGTTGAGAAAGATTGTGCAGCTGGAACACTTAATTCCAGATTTTGTGGGCTGATGACAACTTTCCGGCAGTTGTAGGCAAAGCCGTCTTATATCAATAAAGTTCCTAAAGTAGGTCCAGATCTGTGAGGGACAAAAATGGTGTGCAGTAATCTTCTGTCTTTCTGCGTGGCTATGCCTTTTGGTTGGCACCTCTTTGATTTATGATCAGTTACTTCTGGAAAAAATCTTCTTATGAATTAATATTTCATCTGCTTAGGAACCTTAACAAGTTACCTCAACAGCTAACTTCTTCAGACTTATCTCTAGTACTCATTCTGGGTCTTTAGTTAGTTTTTAAATCAAAGCCTACTTGGGGATACATTTGGCTAACCCAGGAGAGATTGCTTTCCCTTCGAGAAACTGATAAAAGCTATACTAAATTCTGCTCACTGTTTTTACTGTGGAAGCCTCTGAAAATCAAAGCTCTTTTCCTCACTTATTTTTATTTCAGAGCCTTATCTTTTCTTTGAGTTATTCAAGTTAGTGATTATATGATCTTTGTTGTTTTCCTCTATTGCAGGCTACTAAGAATAATTTTACAGTTTAAGGACTATTTGTTTGGTTTTTCTTTTTCTGCATGGTATCATTCTTTATTATATCTTGTTATGGCCTGGAAAAGCATCTAAAGAAGTGCTATGAGGTGTTTTAGTGACGTAAGTGACAGTTTTGGCCTTATGTCTCATTATCTGAAAGACAGCATCTCCAGCAGCACAGACGTATCTCATCCTGCCAAGGCTCAATGTAGAACATAATGTGTGAAAGAGACTCAAATGAGGGGAATGGATCTCTTTCTTGCTTAAAATGCTATGAATTTTATTCCTTTAGGGTGAATGACTGTATTTTATAATTCCAGTTCTAGGGATAATAAATAACTTTAAGCCACTGAAGTGACAGGACAGTACATCTGTGTGAAAAGTGAATCATTTAGGGAATAAAAATGAGCAAGATCACTCTGAATTAAGTGCATGAGCCCACAGCCTGAGTTATTGGTCTGATATTGAGACGGTAGAGTGCAAGAACTTCCTTTGCACTGGTCCTATGGCCAGAGATGCTAGAAAATGTGATCTCACGGTTTGCAACTCTTTGGATCTGGCTCTGAAGCAGAGAAGGTAAAAACTCTGGAATCCTGCTTTCACCTTCTGGGCTGTCAGCAGTGTCTTCCAGAGCCAGAAACCTAGAAGTGGAAGGGTCTAAGGGCAGCTCTGTGACATGCACGACCTGGTGCTGAGGACATGAGGACCTCTGCAGTCAGCCCACCCAGAGATCCTGCTGGCTGTGGGATCCCCAGCCCCAGCTTAGGTGGGTGAGGAAGGTCTGCACGCATCTGGCAATTCTGTTAGTGCCTGAAAGCTGACCAGTAAAATCGATATTCTGTTGTTAGGGCTAATGATGATAAGAAGGTATATTTGATTGAATAGATGCAGACACTGGAAGCTTGCAGAGGTGGTTGTTTTGTTTCAGTGGGGGGTAGGGCTTTTAAAATATATGTTAATTAGATTTGATTCAAAATTGGTAGTGAAGTTTAAATTTAAACTTTTCTTTTTGAACAGCTCTTTGGAGTGTCACTTTTTACAATGACCTGAATTCTAATTAAAGAGAGCCCTGCTACAATGTCTGGAGAGGTCACAAAGAGAGAGTGGCTGCAGGTTATTGATTTTGGGGTCTAAAAAACGTTCAGTAACTATTATCTGTAGTTAACAGACCCACAGAACTCATGCTGATTAATTTCTTTATCTGAAAGCCATTCCTTTTCATACTGTAAATGATATCTAATGCTCCCTGAAGGGGTCTATAGTTTATAGATTTTATAAGTGAATGAGAAAATGAATGCATTATTTTCTAGCCTTTTTGTGAGGCTGTTATTTAATACAATTTATGCTTTTACCACCATTTTAACATTTCACTGTAGAAGAAAAAAATTAGCCTTTTATCATTCATATTGAAAAAAAAGCTTAAGCCTCAGCCCACTCAGTCAGTAACTGTTATTTGATCTTAAAGAACGGCACTCATAAACTATAGAAAGGCAAGGGCTAAAACAGTCTTTATGGTGTAAATATTACAGTGCATCTCATATTTATCGAAGGGACCATCATTATGCAGAGCTGTTATAGTGGATATTCACGGCACTGTATCAAGCCAGTATCTCTGAATTTTATATCAACTCTATAAGCCCAAGTGAAGTACCTGTATCTTTTCATTATATTCCACTTTTCCTCCTATTTAAATCAACTCCCTGTGGAAGACTGTGTTGTTGCATAAATATATACAGCTGCAGCAAAGGAATTAATAAAGACCATAAGCATGGAAATGAGACTGTGTAAGGTCTGGCTGGGTTATCATTAAAGCGTACATGTTGCTTTTTTAATAATTTTTTTGTAGCATGTCGTGTACCATCCTCTGTTCATAGGTTTGACTCATATTTAAGCAACGTTCTAGTGCTGTGGGTACTTTTTAGATCCTTATTAAGAAAGTACAAATTAATGTTTACTGCTCATTCAAAAGGATTTTCCTAACGTTGCTTTTTCTACTGATTATTAGTGTGAAGCAGTTACAAAGTTGACCAAACAGAGCAAGTACAGATTCCTCATACATTTAGGAATCCCCAGTTTTTGTGATGCTGGTTATCATTCAGAAAAGCTGAATTAATGACTATAAATAAATGACATTCTGATAATGACAGCCTTATTCTCATGTAGGTGCCTGGGGATTGTGTCAAAGGAAGGCAAATGAAGAAGGGAATATGTGCTTTTTAAGGCAGTTCCTTTACTGAAATAACCTCGCAACACTCTAAAACCTCCAGAAACCTGGTCCAGCAAGGGAAGGTCACAAAGGAAGCTCTGCCTCCTCCACCTGAACTTGCACCTCGCACTTTGTCCAAGTGTTTCATTTCAAGGAAAACCAAGATCTCATTCTAAAATTCAGTTTATTAAACCATGCATCTTATCTAATCGCCTGATTCATTAGGAACTCTTTCTGATATACATTTTCTGCATACAAGAAAAATAATATTAATTAAAACAAAAAATATACCAAAGCCTAAACTATTAGATGTAAATCCACCTTTACACAGTACATAATACTGTGTACGAGTTTTTTATGGTATAAAGACTTTCATATTTCAGAACAAAGAACGGTTAATAACGGAGAGAAAATTGAGGGAACTTTCTTTAGTGATTAAGTATTTCATAATTGTCCAATATATGAATTCTTCTGGTTCTGACCATAGTTGAAAGCAAGCTAGCTGCTGTTCTGTTGGTCTGGCTTGCAGTTCCGGAGTTGGTCACATTTCTGAAATGCTAATACATTGAATTTTTAAACTTTCGATTGTCTTTGTAGCTAGTAAATAAAAAATTCAAAGAAAATGGTAGGTTTTTTTGTCCTTACATCTTGGACCATATTTCTGATTTGCTGCAGCCAATTATATGTTGCTTACATTTTAACTAGATTATTAAAATACTGGAGATTTTATAAATTAAAATTGTTAATTCTTTCCTGACATTTTAAAAAAAGTTCTAATTTTTAAATCTTCATTTTCCTCCTATGTATTTGTTTCCACTCTGTGGTATAATTGCATTGTTATGTAAGGGTTTATGAACCTAACTAGAATAAATTCAAACATTTGAAGCTCGGAAGAAGGTGATAGTGACAGTAGCTAAAATATATTTAAGCACAGTTTAAAAATTTGCCAAATGGGGATTTTCACAGAGATGTAAACAGTTTCTGCTACAGCACTGGAGCCGTAGTTAGCTGTTCCAAATGTTACTAGTTATCACTTTTAGTGTCTACATATTGTTTGCAAAAACAAACAAACAAATAAACAAAACAAAACGAAAGAAAGAAAACCTTAAACCTCTACTCCCCACTATTGGGAAAAAACAGCCTAAATAATTTTGAAGAATGATAAATTTACTCTCCAAAATGCACTGTACTACTCTGTACTTTGCAGTGAAATGGATTGCAGACAAGTATGTTGTAAGGCCATGTATGACCACTGAATATATTCCTAATTATTGACATTATGTTTGGGGAGAGAGGGTG
>NW_009218256.1:0-3868 GCF_000690835.1 Fulmarus glacialis | reverse complement strand
AAATGGGCAGCTGATTTGAACTCACTGAGTATTAATGGTTCAAAAGATTAAGATTATGGCACACAAGACAAGGAAAACTAAATATTTGCTCAGTATAGTGTAGGATTAAGCTTATTTTATACCGGAATCAGGTAAAGAATTTGTGGATGTTCATCTAGAAATGAAACATCACCGTTTTCCTAAATGGCACCCTTCAAAAACGGGCCTTTGCTCTCATCTCAAAGAATTGCTTGTGTTTTGGAGAAGCTAATCCAACTACTGAACGTTAAGCTGGAAAAAAAAGGAGTTGTTTCATCACTGTGTATCTAAACTATCAGGTTTTCTATTACCTGTTTGATGGTACTGTTTAATTTTTCTGTCGTTATATAAATTATAAATGTAAAGAGAGAGAACTCCTTTGCTTTTGCTGCAGGCAGTGTTTTGCTATCACAAGCCTGCTGTCTAAATCCTGATGCGAATTGCAGGCGAGATGTATTACGACCTGTCTCTCTCGCCTCAGAGGCGTTGTTGAAGGCACAGCGAGGCACAAAGTATTTCTCTCCTGCGCGCTAGCCTAGGAGCGGTCCTCAAAGCACTTGCTTAATAGGCTGAAGACAGCAAACAACCTCCCACAGCCCGGGGACGTTCAGTCGTGCAATGTATTGCGGCGTGCACGCACGCCTTTGCACACACGTGGGCACAAGCGCCCTCGGCACTGGGTGTAGAGAGGGAAGGAAAATGGGGAGTCTGCTGCTGTAGGAGGAGGTAACCATAGCTCTCATCCACAACAAGGGGCTGAGCGGGGCTCTCAGCGGCGCAGGGCTGCGGTGAGAGCTGGTTAATGAAGCCGTGACAGGTAAGGGAGGAAGGAAATCACAGCAACTCGGCAGGCAGACCATTTAAAATGGTAATACAGTCAGCCCTCACCTCATCTCCTGACGCTCCTCAGCCTCTGCCTCTGCCACTCATTCTGTGCAGATTGTCAGGTAGATATCAAAACAAGCACGGCAGGCAAATAAATACAGGAATCTGAGCAAATATTCTTTCTCCTACAGGAATCGTAGTCAAGCGTGACTGACAGGAGCTCACTGATGATCCCGTTTTTATTCTGTGGCTACACTCTGTGGGTTATTTCTTGTCATGCCCTGCATTTCAGGTTACTTATATGGGTCTCTGGTAAGCTCCCCAGGTCATATCAGCATTTAAGAATATAATTTTAACTCGCTGTGTTACATCAGATAGCTCTCTGAATGATTTCTCTGAAGCAATTTCAGAGATAAATCTTTGTGGTGTAACGATGAAAGTGTATTGGTGAGGTTTTAATAGATCAGCTATTAATAGATTGTGTAGTTTGAATTGCTGCTTTCATAATTTTTCTGCTTAAACTGACCACAATCTGCCTGATACATTTCTCTGTTGTAGGCATAAAAATTACATCCATGATGGTTAAAGAGACAACTTTTTTCCTAAGTCTGGAGTCATAGACGCAAGTGTCAGTATCCTACATCTCTGTTGCAGGGCAAATCACATAGATTACCTTCATCTTGACAGAGAGCTTTACTGACTTTGGTAGGCTTTGGATCAGGCTCATTACTATTCTAGTTCTTGGGCATACTAGTAGTTGTCTACAAAAGGAGGTATATGAAAGAAAAATTAGTTCTTGTTAATCATGCAGTTTGGGATCATTGCACTGAACAATTCAATGCTGCATTTAAAAATATTCTTGTTGGCTCTGATTTCCTCTGCTTGTACAACTCCTCTTTTGCTGTGGACCTGCCTGTGTTTATCTTAGCTTTCTTTATTCACATTTTTTGTTTTGTCAGACATTCGGAGTGTATAATTTTAGTAGCTCCTTTGTACTTCCGGCCAGTTCCATGTTGCTGGTGTTGAAATGGAAACCTGTGATTGTTTCACCGTGGCATCAGTGACACTGATCAGAAATGGGGGAGAAGGCACAGACTTTAGGTGCTCTAACTGGCACGGTGGTTGTGTCATCGAAAAGTAGTCCTAATGTGGTACAAATTTTGTTTCAGGGAATGCAGGTTTCTAACTTTCCCAGCACTTTGGATTGCTTTACGAGTTGAGGTGAACAGTTAGGAATTCGAATATGTGCCTGAGCTGCATGCACGCTCTATATTTCCAGAACTTCCTGGTGTTTCTGCAGTTCTTACCTTGGCTCAGCTGGAAATGAGCAGTAAACGAAGTGTCCTTTCTACTGTTTGAAGTTTTGTTTCGGGGTTCTTTTGATTATTGCCCCACAGAAATTATTTGTATGCGAAATCTGGAAATTATGATCGGCAGTAGTACATTTTGCAGTGCCTATATATTCCACTCAGACGAAGCCAATTTAAAAAAGCCTTTCCTGACATGGCCACAATAGAGAATGTCACACACGTGTACTTGGCATTTTTGGAGGCAAGAACCTACCTGTAGTTATCAACGTACAGACTTCAATCATTTTGCTGTTGGTCTACAGTGTGCACGTATTCTGTTTTAGTGTCTGAATGTATATCCTTGTGGTATCTCCTTGTACTCAATAGAAGTCCAGTGTTTTTTTCAATAAATTTGGATAGTCTTTGGACAAGTATCCAAATGTATTCCTTTATTAAATTAAGCTTACAAATCTCACTGGTAGGCTCATCCAGCTTGCAATCAGAGGAAATTTCTCTGATTCTGTGAATATTTCCTATTGGATTGCATGGAATATTTTGATTAGTGTGTGGAAATGAAACTAGAGAGTTAGATGGAAGTGCTAATAATTTGTGAAGGATTTTTTTATATCTTTGGGCAGATCTCAGTAAAGATAACTTGCTTTATTTAATGCTATTTAAAAGAAACCCCCCCACACTATTCTCCCATTCCCAAGCCTTTTCATTACTACTAGAGACCTTTTAATTGAGAGAAAAAAGATTGGTTTTACTTTTTCTCTGTTTGCAGGAAGAAGCAGTAGGACAATCATATTATTTCAGGCTGATAGGACTAGATATGAATTAGCATGTCAGCTATTTAATATTTACACACTTACAACAGTTATTCAGCCCGTATTTTTGAGGAGGAAACTAGGTAAATGATGTGAAGGTAATTTCCATGTTTGAAGAAATGTCCCTCAGTTTGTGAAACAAATGTCTCTCTCTCCTTTTAATGGAAGTGGCACTTTTGTGAATGAAAACTAAATATCTTTCAAAATTTGTGCCATAAGACATTCCTCTATACAGCACGCATTTACCCTGACTGCAGCAAATTAATGGCAAAGAGGAAAGGATTATAGCTGTTCTGTTAATTGTGATTTTGATAGGGATTTTTCAGCTTTGCTTTCTTACTCTTCACAAGCTGTTGGAATTTCTAGTCTGAGGACTATTTAATTGGTACTGGCTGTTATTTGGTATGTTTTGAATCCCTCAAAGAAAAGAAATTCTTTTTTTTAATTCTTGCATTTGATTTCATAATCTATGAGTCATTTCATTATCTCTTACGAGGTCCTAGACATTTGCACCTTTCCTCTCCTGTGGTTTGATGTAGAAAGACGTCTGCCAGGCATTTTATGTACTGTGCAAGCTCTCTAGCCTGTTCATTGGGATAAATACAACACTTGCAGATTGACTTAGCGTTTGGTTACGGTATCACTTAGCTAAACAGTTAAGGGAGTTTGGGATCTTGCAGATTTTGCATCTTTGAAGTTGTTACTCGAAGTTCAACTATGTTTTCTTGTTCTTTTCAGCTCTTTTGAGTTACTTTATCAATTTGTGTATTGTTATAGACATTTTAGAAATAGTCTGCATGTTGTACACAAAGTGTAATTTTTTCCGTAACCAAAATCACTAAATCCTTGCCACAGATCATTTGCCTTTTAAAATTTTTGCAGCCACCCTAGTCCAAACTCACACTCTTT
>NW_009218255.1:47542-50968 GCF_000690835.1 Fulmarus glacialis | reverse complement strand
AAGCCCTTGCAATTTTTTTTTAACACTAGCTAGAACTATGAAGATGTTAGAAGTGTAGCATGGTGGCATTTTGATTGTTTATATAATTCAAAGAATAATAACATAAAAATAATAAAAATAACAATAAAAATTGAAATAATAATTAATGAGGAAAAGGATATTTCAGTGTCAGGCAACCTTAATCAGATTCCAGAACAGATGTGACTTCATACACTGGAAGAACCATGAAATTCTGATAAAGAGATGCCCAAGCAGAAAAAGCTGGTAATATACAAGCAAGCTGAATTAAGAAAAGCCTCCTCCTAAAGGATTAGTTTCTTCCCTCCTCCATGTATTTTTGCTACCTAGCAATTTTTGGAGCTATGTGCTATATGTGGAACAAGAACAATCTGCAAAATTTGTGTGAGAAAGCAGCATAACACCATCTTTATGAATCTTTGAGAAGCAGAGGGAAAAATAAGGGTATAAACCACCCCAAAATATGGAATATAAATAACATTTCTTCACTTAATGTTTCAGGCTTTGACTATGTCTCATGTTTTTGGCAAAACCATTTATCCTAGTATGAACCTTTGCAAAACCACTTAATCATAATTTTCACTTCGGTCCATAACTGTTTGTAATGAGGGAATAATAACTGGCCTATCATTTCCTTGCTAATCGGTGTTAGACAGTATGTAAACTTCTGTATACAGTGCTATGCCATTTGGAAATTACAAATGAAAGAATGTCAATTAATTTATCTTATCTGAACAACAAATCAACCCCAATTCCAAGAAATAAATAACTGAACACCAATGGAAATATTTGAAACTGACGGAATTATCTGGGTTATTTGCACTCACTGAAATCAAGGAGTCTAATGATTTCATCATGTCAATGTACAGAGTCTATACATAAATATGTGTGTACACAGTTGCTGACTAAAAGAAACTGCTAGATACAAAGAAGTAATTGTATGTATTAAAATTTAGACTGCAAACTCTAGCCATCATGACCTGTCAAAACTCCTTGCAAGATGTTTCATATTTATTATCTGTAGCATCCACATATACATCTACTGGTTAAGTTGACATTCCAGTTTTATTAAGAATATCTTTAGAACCAAAAATTATGAGTCCCTTTGTAACTAAACTTTTCTATATGACAATATAGATTTAAATGTGTATAACCTTTAAAAAAAAAAAAAAAAAAATTAAACCAAAACTCACATAACTGTTTTCAGTGCTCCAGAAACAGAGCACATGAATCCAGATGTATCAGAAGACTGATATCGTATGTAAGAGAAGTTGATAACTTCTATATACATCAAAAAAACCCTACAATTTTAGCCTTAAATTAAGTCTAAATGAAACAGAGGAAGACAAAAATACTGAAAAGATTAAGAGAGTAATTATTTCATTTAAAGAACCAAAATCAGTAATGACATACAGGACTTCAAACGCCCTTAGAATAGGGAGAGAAAATATTTCTTTTCTATGAGTTTACTGAGTTTACTACTCAGTTTCCTGAGTAGTAAAAGCCTTCACATACTGCCCAAAGAATAAAGGAAGAGGGTAATACATCTTATTCCAGAGAGTCCAGAATCACCATATTTTTACCTCATTAAAATATGCTAGAAAAGCTGGAATCAAAACCTAAGTAATGATAGTTCTCCATCATATTTGCCCATATGTCCATTTGCTTCTTTTAGCTATTTGAATCATGCATACATTATTTGGATTAGACCTGCAAAGGCAACAAAAAAATAATATGGACACAGAAGATGAAAGTCCAGGCTCTATATGATTGAATTTCCTGGTAAAATGGATTAAACTTTACTTTCAACTGCTTTCAAAGATTGAAAAATAGTGCAACTGCAATACTAGTATATTGCATTGCTTTCATATTGTGCAATAAACTATCCATGTCCAGAATTATTACATAAGTGAATAAAAGGAAGAGTAGAAAAAAAGATGGTGGTTTTAGTCATGAAATAGGCTTGCAAAGATCTCAATTTAAGGGAACTTCAATTTCGCCCTAAAATATACATTTGCAGGTAAAATTTTTCAAGGTTTTTCAAACAGTTGTTTATTTTACTATAGGGAGATTGAGGACAAAAGATTCTTTTGAGAAGAGATTACTTTGACAGCTAATTCATAGTGTAGGGAGAAGGTTGGTTTCTTTACGGAGGAAAGATTTTAGAAGGCATGATAGGATCTCTTAGAGAAAAAGTGGCTTTCTGAAACTTTCTGGAGACAGAAGAGGTCTTTAAACCCTATAACAGATTATAAATGAGCTGCAGTTCTTTGGTTATCCAGGAACGCCAATGACTAGTCATTATTCATCTTTGGTATGGTATTTGTATTACTGTCCACAAATTGCTTTTTGTTCATTAATTCTCATTTTCATTTACATAATAGCTGAAGGATGAATAACTATATGAGTTTCATGTAAAACTTTTTATGCAAATCTTTATTTTTTTATCCTATTTCATAAAATGCACATAAATTTGATTCCAGAGAAGGTTTATATAATCTCATGAAGTCACATATGAAAACCACCCATCAAACTAAAGGAACAGTATTTCAAGCGTATATGAGGTACCATCCAAATTAGAGGAAGGAATGTGTAAAGAACATGCAAAACCAATGTTTGTCTATAGCAAGACTAACTTTGTGACATGTCCAGAGAAACCATTTATGTGCAATTTGGCAGCCCCATGAGCTAATGCCCCATGGGCTCCATGATAAAATACCCTGGAAGCAGCATGAGATAGTTCTCTTCTCCTACCTTTCAAAATTAAGTTATTTACCTAAACAAAGTAAAATCCCACAAAACAGCCTACAGCAGTAAAATATATTCTGGTACTAAATCCAATACTATTTATCATCGAACACAAAAGTTGTGATAGATGCATAAGCTGCGGGGTAGCTGGACAGAGGGAAACATACTTTTTATATATTTTAGCTGTGTATTTAAATTTTTTTCAATAGTTAAGTCTTCTTATAGGACAAATTTTATTGGTGCTCTCTTTACGGAATCATGATAACTGACTGATTTGATTTATTCTATCAAAATTTGATTTGAACTATTCAAGAAATCTGACCTATCCAAATTTAGACTGAGATTACAAACTTCAGCCTCAGGTAGATATCATCTAACTATTCACCTTTTGCTCCTTCTACTTTCCTTTTCCCCCATTACATCATTTTTCCAAATCTTTTTGTTGCTACATAAACTAAGGAAAAAGAAAGAAATCTTTGAGTAGATGATTTAATGTTGTTTTGTAACCTTTGTGTGGTTTACAGCTTAAATGAGTACTGAACAGACTTACATAGCTGTTTCTGATGATACTGGGACAAGTTTTATCCATTTTTTCCTTTCTAAGAAATATATGGTTCAATGTCCAAAAGAAGTCTTTTGGTTTTCTTTTTCCTCCTCCCC
>NW_009218255.1:40590-47531 GCF_000690835.1 Fulmarus glacialis | reverse complement strand
CGCCCCCCTCCCCCCGAGAAACTAGCACTTCTAATTTCTTCATTAAGTAACCTAGTTAACAGGAAGGCATTGTTTTTGACCAGTCATAAAAAAATTGTGTCTGGTAAGGGTGGCAGTGATAGAAATGACAAATGCTCAGCTAATAATTAACACAGACAATCCTATAAACAATTTAAAACTAGAAACTGTTACCAAAAAGGTATTCTTCCTTAGCAGCTTCTTTCCACAAAACCAACTGCCTTTCAGTGACGCTGTTCCTAATTCAACTCCTCTCCTTCATAGTGTTAGAGGAGGAGGAGGTTTTGCAAAAATAAAATTAGAAAAATAACTTTGCATTTTTTTTTACTGTAGAAAACCTGAAAAAATATCTGTTCTTCTCTTGAGCTCACAATGTCAAACTTTCCTCTTTGAAGAACAGATTCTGTGCTGGGCATCCTGTCCCTTAATAAGCTCTCATTAGTAGCTTGTTGTTCTTTCTCTTCATGGCTAGAAAAAGCAGTTCCCTTGGAGTCCTTTCTCTGTCTTCCAGATCAGGGAGAGTTAATAGCAACAACATGTGCCTTCTCCCTAGGAGAAAAAGGGAGTGATGTCTGATGTGTTGCCCTTAATAAGGTCCATTATTTCCCGTAATGGCACTGGCAACAAAATTATAGAAATGATGGTCCTGGAACCTTAGGATGCAATTGCAAGTATGAAGAAGAGTAAGGCAATCCCACGTGAAGAATTCAATATCAGTGTTTGGACCTGAAGATATTTAAAATTCCAAATGCAAGAAATGCAGTTAGGATTTTCATTTCAGGTTTTCAGACATCAAGGTTTTCTTTCATAAACGGGGAACTTAATTCAAAATTGCAGACAAGACAGAGCTTTCTGGGATTTATGAGCCACCTAACTAAGGTGTTCATGAAAAGTCTGATACAGTGATAATATTTAGCATAAAGCTGACAAACTACTTCCAGTAGATGTGGAGACAGTTCAAAGCCATTGCACACATAGAAAGGGAATATATAAAGATGCACAAATCTTCCCGAATATCAGTGCAAAGCTTATAGAAATGACAAGTGTAAAGAAATTTTTCCACCATATGAAAAAGATATTCACAGAATAAGAAATCAATTTCTTTCAGAACAGTAATTAATGAATACAATCATTTCAGTCCACCCTACCCTACCCTGCAGTAGACAGATTAAAATAGGTATCTTAACATCTTCCTGGTAATGATGCCCTCTTTTCTCAGTCTTCAGAATCTGGTAAATGGCTCCCAGTGGAGTATCATCAGGCAGGCTTCACACTCTAGTGAGTGACTAATGCACATACACTTATGTGTATGTATATATATGTGTGTGTATATATATATATACACACAGATATATGGCGGGGCTGAATTTTGCTTAGGTGTCTGTAGCACTATAATGGCAAAGACAATACATTGCTTTTTTACTGCAGACTGACTGATATTTTGTTATTTATACACGTCCCTCCGCATCCACCTGTTTCTCTCCCTTGAACCATTATTTTCTTTTAAACACACCTTATACTATTTGCTCTAAACAGCTTTGCTGTTGTCATATGTCTACCTTCACTGTGGCATTAAATTACTTGCAAAAGCCATTTATTGCTGCATATATAATCCTTAACCATCAATATTATCCCTTAATTAAAACCAACAACATCCAATGTGTCAGCTGGCATACACAACCCTCCTTAGGGATATAATTCACCGAACTCAGTAGGCTTGAAATTTAAATTTTCAGTGCCATCTAGAAGTACATTCATGTCACTGGAATTCCCTCTGCTGGTGCCTTAAGTTTTTCAGGAAAAACTTCATCTAATGTTGCTAATCCTGGAATCAATCCTTATGTCCAATATAATGATTATAGCTCAATCTTTCTCAATATGAAGAATCCTATTGTCTTCTGTTCTAAAATCAAGGAGGACTCTGAATTGCATGGAGGTGAGAGGAAGGTCAGGATTTGTCTTTTGTCCTAAATCATAGCCCCAAACCCTTTTTGTTTCTTTTTTTTTTTTTTTTTTTAACTCTACTCCTTAAACATCAGTTGAATAGATGACTTCATAGGTTAGAAAACCACATATAGAAAACTGAACTGAACTAAACAGGTGTATTACAGTTTAAGGGAGAGGGGGGAGAAACAAGAGATAAAAAATAACACTTTTACATAGTTGTGCAACCTGCACAGTGTTTCTACCTAGGAAAAATAGTCAGGTGGGAGTCTAATCTTCATTTTACAGAACCAGGTTTTATCATCTACTTAGGGAATATGTAAAATATATATATATGAGAAAAATTACCAGAAAGACTGTTAAAGGAATAGCGTTACACATTTTCCTTCTTTAAGTCCCATAGGAATGTTATTCTGTCTTCACCACAGAGAATCAGCCAGGAGGACTGTCATGGAGAGTGAAGCACTTCAAGAAAGAGGAGAAAGTCTTCCATCTATATTCTCCCATGAGAACCCAGGAATACGAGGTTCTGGGTTATCTATTGAGCTATTGAGTGAACCCCAGGCAGACAGGTGTCCTCTGAGAATGCCAAGGCACACAAAAAACCTCGAGTTTGTAATACCCATTCATCTACCTAATGACACAGGCCAAAGGTTGTTTCTTGACTGCTGAGTATGATCTGCAGTCTAACTCATGTTGGTGAAACTAAGCAGCATGAACTAAACCAGTGTTAAGGTACTAAAGGAACTCCACTGCTAAAACCTTAATATCTGAAGTCCTTAGATTTGGGTATCAGGTGAGTAAGAACTTTAAACAATAGTTAACACTAGGTATCAAAGAAGACATTCAAAGACGTTCATTCATCTGTGTCCTCTTCTTCAGACCTAGCTCCAAGTCTGAAGACTTCCAAAGATCTCACAAAAGTATACGATGTCCAGAACTTATCCCTGGCCCCACCTGGTTCAAGATACTGATTCACAATATCTTGCCTCCAATAAAAATATTCTCAGTTTCAAATGTGAGATATGAAACAATCCAGTTGCTGCAGAATGAATGAGTTGCAACAGGCAACTCCTGGAATTAAAATTCTAGGGCTGAACTTGGGTCAGTTTATTTTCAAATGCAGGAAGATTGTTCATCCCAGACTGAAGCTAGATACAGATAAAATTTCAGAACAGGGAGACAAAAAGGCAAAATCATCACAAGGACAGGAGACATTTTGAGTTTTTTTATTATTCAGTGTAGTATAACAACATTCAGGTCGGCTGATTACATAAGGCCGTGCTGAAATTTCTTCAGAAATACAAAGATGTGGCAAAAAGCCTCATCTTTTTTTTTTCTAAAAAGATTGGCTCTGTATGATCCCTTGATACAGCCCTATACTTAGAGATACAATTGAAGTCTTACTAATTACTATATAATAAGTATAAAATGAATTAATAATCACTTTTTTTTTCTGTTAGCATATTATTTATATTATCCTAGTTCCCACAATGTACTAAATTCTGTACATTCATTGCATATTCATTTCTCTAGGTCTTGAGAGTTCATAGATTGTCTTCTCACAACAAGCTATTAGTAACCGACAGCTTCTACAAGCAGATTCTGACAAGCACTCAGTTATTTTTATTGTATATCTAAATCTGATGGCATATTCTCTTTGTTTGAAGAAACCGCACTTAATATTCATGCTGAAAGTTGAGATTTATGTGTGATTTAAGAGTTCAAATCTTGCCTTTGGAGAATGTTTATTATTAGACATTTATGTTTGCATGTTTCTGCTAATATTTGCACCGTAAATAAAAATAGTCATAAGAAACCAACAGAAAAAAAAGGTGTAGATTATGTAAAGAAAGTTAGTTACTTTTATTCAAATATACAATAATTGATTCACTATTTTATTGATTCATCTAGAAGAACTTATTAAACATTGGTCTTGAAACAGGGAGAATAGACATTTTTCCAATACCATTAAGGAACTGTTGTTTCCACCAGAAAAATGTCACAGTTTGATTAAAAACTTGTGAAGTTTTGCCTAGCAATCACTGTTAAGCTTATTTCTATCTTTTGTATAAAGCAAAAAGAAACAGAATTTTAAAAATAAAAATCAACACATATAATAAATTTATCAACTTTGCTTGTATTGCATCCTTATTCAAATTTTAGATTTACTGATATATTCTCATGGGTAGTTATTTCAGTATAAACTTGATCTGAAATGTCACTCAAGACTACAAAAAAAAATCTTAAAATTAAGAATTAGAACTTAATTAATCTTCATCATAATGTTATTATGGTTCATATTTTCTTTATTCAACCAAGAAATGTTAGTAAGATGATAATATGTCTGAGAAAATGTTACAGGCAGGAAAGATTCTTTGGCCAGTTAAAATCACTCTTTGAGGTGATACCACTATTGCTGGCATCACCAATAACAGAAAGTGTAATTGTCTAAACATGTGCAAAGAACATTTATTTTACTTTGACATTAAAAAAAAAAAAAAAAACAAACCCAAAAAAACCTGAAAAGAAACTGTTTATTAAACAAAATATTGTATTGAACACTGTGATATGAAAGCATACCTGTTCGAAAGGGCACATGGTACGTGGTAGTGAATTAGGAAAGATCAGCCTTTTCTGATAAACTCCCTGTGGTGTGGCTGGTAGAAAAAGACTTACAGAAAGCAAGTAGAAAATTACCAGCACCTATCACAGTGAGAATAAAATGTAACAAAAGCCTGTAAAACTGTCAGAAAGAACAAACAATTCTTGATCCATAGTAGTTAAAAGAGGTCTGTAAACAAAGCAGGTTTTATTTTCATTTCAAACAGTCCTGTGATCAGACTGAAGTGAGATAGCAGCTGCTTAAACAGAGTTAACAAGCCAGATACTTCAAACTCAATAAAATGCTACTGTACAGTATGGTGTGGCAGTTTGTTTTTAATGAAAGTCAGCTTTCTGGTTACAAACAATTTGTGTTATCAGAACTTCTGTAACAACACTTGAAATTCCACAAAGAAGGAAGTGTTAACACTGATGGTGGGGAAGCAACATATTTTAGGTTAAAACTTCTGTGTTTAAACAGGCTATAGGCTTACTTTGTCTGGTGATTCTTTTCTCACCAGTATTTTCGGATGATGGTACTCATTTTTACTTGAAAGTTGCTAAAAATGGATGCCAAATTACCGAAGTTTTGTGTATAAATATATAAGGATTGTTACAAATTACAATTGTTTTCAGTTGATCATAACTGTTAAGGTTTCCCATCTGTTACTGAATTATCACACAGGAAAAAATCATCCTCTGCTTTTCTACTGGCCATGATGTTCCACCTCCCCAAGTCACACTGAGCAGTTTATAACCAGAGACTGAAGTATGAACTGCACACAGATGAGAAATTTCACTTTATTGATCTCCAGTTTTAATGGTACAACAAGATTTATCACTTTAGGAAGTTCCATTTCCAGGCTGGAAGAAATAATACCAATTTGAAGAAACATGCAATCTAGGAAGAAGAGAGCTAAGAGAACATATAAACTAGGCAGAACGACATGGAGATCACGACTCTGCCTTATATGCCAGGCTTATCACTATGAATTTTGCTTTTAAGTCTCACCAGCACTCTACCTACTGGCCCATTCCATCGTACTATATCTAACACATATTTAAGTAAAAAGATCTAACATTAGTTTAACAAAAAATGAAAATTGTCAAAGAAATGTTTCCTACTTCTTCCCCGTGAAGTAATTCCCTTCTGCTTCTCTTTCTCACAGACTTCCCACAGATTCCCACCAGAAGGCAAGACAAGGACCTTGGACCACTGAGATACTGAGGATTTATTATTTCACTACCACTAAGTGCTACCACCTCATGAGTAAAATAACAATTTCAAGCTCCTGTTCTTAAAAGATTAAATTTGTTACCCTCATCACAGTACTTTTTTCTTTCTTTGCCTCACACCACTCTCTTTGTTCATGAAAATTTGTCTCCATCATGACCATTTGTGGTCAGGTACTGTACTGTACTGTAATGTACTCAGATATTATACCTACCAGTACTATAGAAGACCCTGTGATGTAACGAATAAATCTATGTAGAGAATAGCTTCAGTAGTGTACAACAGATGAGGCATGGGAACAACTGAACTAAGAAAAGAGAGCAAACTGTTGAAGAATACTCACAAAAGTGAGAGACAATTCTGTGCCAGGCATGGTGCAAGAATTTTTTTTGTAAGGGAAGGGAAGGGATTAAGCGAGCAAGTTTAATTCTAGCATTCCCTAATTTTTGATAGCTTAACTTTGTAGGCCTCATAGAGTGCTTCAATACAACATTTTGAGTGCAGCATATAATATCTTTTGACATGTATAAACATTCTTATGATTAGTAGTCACAGGGATTATTTATTGTTATGAATTGTGTCCAGTCCAATTTGGTTTCTATTGTCCAATTCCCAAGTATCTTTCACTGCAAAGGGAATCTTGGAAATCTATAAATGTTAGGGGCTCAGTTGAAATAGCCTGCCTTGGCAAACTCACTGAAACATATCTGTCAAGCACGGCAAAAGCCTTGTAAAATGCTCCTCTGCTGTAGGCTATAGAATGGAGCTATAATAAACTCTGACCCATAAAAAGTCATGTAAACATTATAACCTGTTTTTACTAGCCTTTTAAGTGCCAGGAGCAATTGATCTTATATGGCTTAGGTCTTTCCAGCTTCCAAGTCTCCATGAGCACCTAGGATCCTACATGGGTGTTCAAGTGCCTCTGGCTTTGGAAGCCTAAAATAGGAACAGATACAGTGCTATCAGCTACTTAGCTATTCACTCCAGGCAGATGTTTGATATTTCCAACAGCAAACATTTAAAAATGAAGCACCTATGGAAATCTGTTTCTGTATTGTTAATCAAAATAAATGTCCATGCAATCTCGAGCTGTTCCCCTAAATTGCTGCATCTGTCATACTGGAAAGAAAAGGGGGGG
>NW_009218255.1:22280-40579 GCF_000690835.1 Fulmarus glacialis | reverse complement strand
GGGGGGGGGGAGGGGGAAGAGAAAAAAAGAAGAAAAAAAAGAAAAATGTTTCAAATTTAGAGTAACAGTGTTCTTGCGGTAAGGGTCTTTGATCATGACAGCTTTCTTAAGGTTTTACGTTGCTATTTGTTTTGAGAAAAATGCTGCAAACCTTAGTCCTCAGGGGAAACTGAAGTTCACTTCAATGAACTTCAATGGGATTTTTGCCTGAGTAGTAGCTGAAGGGTTTAGCTCACTGCTAACTTCACGAACAAACAACATGAATTTTACAGCTTTTGATTTCTGCCAAATACTTACCCCATTAAATTGCTGTGGGAAATCAGCCATACAATTAAAACCTATTTTATGCCTTCAATAATGTTAATGAAGCAATTGTGGCTTTCAGAATTTTATATATGTGTGTGTGTATATATGTGTGTATTTTGCTATCACTGCAGCAGCTGCTGTTGGCCTCAAACAATATCTCTTAAATACGTAGACTTAGCAATGGAGGTGTACGTGACTCTGATGGTCATTAAAGCTCATTAAAAAAGCTAAAAACTCCTCCCCTATACAGACGGTTGCCATAACATGCACAAATTTGCTAGTTATTAATATGTGTACTCTATTCCTTCCATTCTGGTTAAAGAAAATTAAAATATAGAAGTAATGAGGAGGTAGTAACTCAGAATATGTAACTAGTTTCGAGGCAGCTTATCTTTCTCAGCAAGGTTTTGATGCCACCTCTGAACATAACATAATTTTTACATTACAGTGTCTGGACCTGGATCTGAATGCAGAAACTTAGATCTATCATTTGTTTCAGTGCATTTTTCACTTTTGAATCCTTACACCAGAAAGCCCTTTGGACGAGGAATAGTTTTTCACTTCAGTAAGAACTCTCATGTAGACAGCCGGGAAAAAGATCTTTCTCAAAATAATTAAATTCTTGTCTTGCTGTAAAAATACATGTCATAAAAATTCTGCTTTTGATTTTTGACAGAATGACACAGGCAAGCTTTTGGTCAAAGATTTTATTCTGAGAAGCAACTACAGACAGCTGAAAAATTTGGAATTCTGTTCTGGGATGTAATACTCATTTTCTGTATCTTACCTTGGAGATCCACTTTAGAAAGCATGGCCTGAACTTCAGAAGAGATGAATATGCTTCTCCACCAGGAGCCAGAGCTGCAGTGATCCTCTGGGATCACAATGCACATCTTTGGAGCATTTACATTACTATTTCTGATCAGGTTTGGTAAGAGTTAAAATTTGTTCTGAGCCCAACTCCTAAATCAGGCCCCATAGGTGATTCATGTAGGAGAATCATTGTTTAGAGCATTTCAAAAGGCACTGAACTTTCCAGCACTCCTGGTATTTCAGTGATTATGTGCATGACCTCCTCCAGTAACTTTGGCCATTGAAATTAACCACTGGAAGTTTAGGAACAAGGGTGGCTGTCAGAGGTGTATGAAAATATTTCAAGTAAGAAGAAACATTCATTCATGCAAATCTCTCTCTCCGGCATCTAACCACCAGTTCTAAAAATGTATTTTGCATTTATGAGCTCCCACTTCCATACTTCTATTAGGTAAATATTGCGGGATTCTCTCATTGCTTTTCAACAGAAGTGCAATTCTCCAATACTACTTGCATTTGGGAAGTATCAACACTGCAAAATAAATTATTATTCATCCTTTTTTTCCATCTTTTTAACCAGCTCATACAGTATTTGCAGAGTCAAACAGTCTGAATAATTTCCTTCTCACAACAGAAAACATGTAAAAAGTTGCTGTGTTTTCATTTTGTGGAAATTGTTTCACTGGTGCAGATACAGAAGTGCAAGTAAACTCCTGTTCATGTTTAGCTGTTCCTGAAAACAAAACTTGATATTTAAATCCAAATGGTATGCTGACATCTTGGGCTGGCTGGTGTGAAATTTAATTTATGCTGCTAAGCCTCAGAAGCCTGGGGAAAACATGAGATGAACAATAGCCATTAAACTCCAGTTTACAATATCCTGGTCTATGGACCCAAAGTCCCGCTGAGGGCCACATATCTGGCCGCTATACCTGAAAACTGGATTTGACTTTTGGATTTTTACTGCTCTCCCTTCCAATGTATAGTTTTTAAGGCACAGTGTTTAGAAACAGAACACAGCAGGAGCAGAACTCTATCCTGGCCTCAGCACTTACATTCCGAGACTTCAAATTTTTTTTTTTTTTCCCATCAACCTCTTTTTTGTAACGTAAAAAAAAACCCAAACCTTCTTTTTATACCTCAGACTTCTTCAAAATTGTCCTGTACTTATATTCATAAAGTTGTCCTAAACAAACAAGTGCCTTCCCCACAACAAACACTTGCAAAATGAATTAAGAAATACATAAATTCAAGCAAGCAGCTCTCAAGAGGCATTCATAATGTCAAACAAGTTCGAACTAATTAAAACTTAACTTCTAAACAGGGGCCCGGTCAACCACTTCTGGAGAAATTAGCACCAGAGGGAAGAATGGCATTCCACCAGTTTTTGCCAACAGATCTCTATGCCAGCACTTCTGAACAAATCAGTTGTTTGCTCCTTTGCGCTAGCTTAGTGCAGCTCTCTGACATGCCCTCAGCACCAGAACATCAGAGAATTTGTAGAGCCAAAATAAACACATTTTTGGTGTCAACACACTTCACATTTCCCACCCAGTAGTAATACAGTAACTTTCAACTTAAAGATTCTGAACTCCTGTGTGGGTAAGCTGAAAAGCAAGTTCATCATATCAAGAAATAAACTTACTGTGGAAACTGCTGGGATTTTTTTCTCATCTGCCTTCAGAGTCAGTTAACATTAATCACCCCCAGCTGCTTTATTTGAATCAATACTCCAGGGGTTTGAAAAAGCCTGTCACTCCCTAGCTGTGTTAGCTGCATATACATTATATTCTTACATTTGATAAATGTAAGAATATATTACCTGAATGCCCTGAAAATTTGTGACAAAAGCAACATGATGACTGAACACTGATTTCTGTTACAAAATCAGTCCACCTACCAGAAGGAAAACTGAATGGTTGAGACAAAACAGCAAGGTTACTGGCAGCATGACTAGACAGTATTGCCAGGAGGTCAAACAGTATCAGGCTATTCCAGCCGAGAACAAAAATTTGGGAATGTGATGTGGCAATATAGAGCTTTGTTTCCTAACCACACAGAAGCACAGTATCCTATCTTATTTCAACCAGACCACTTCTCCAATAGTTAATCATTATATTCAAAATTATATGCATTCATTTTAGAAATATCACACTGTTTCAGGCTTCGTTTCACAAATTACACTAGTCAGAACCACAGATGTAGGTAGCTTGTTTGTTATTTGGATGCAACATATTTTCATTGTTTCCATTTTCCTCACTCTACATGCTCCACCTCAAACGTATACTTGTGCAACAGAATATACCTCTATCCTTATTCTTTATGCCCTATCTAAAATTCAATTTACAGGAATTGCACTTAACTTCTGCAAAATTTTCTAAACTCCTTGGACATTCAGTGATGAACATCGAGTTCAGAGTTCTCCCTTCCACCAGATTTTCTTCATTTTCTCATAAAGCGTCTTTCTTCTAGAGCTAAGAATCTTTGTTGAAATTTCTTCTGGAATCCTCCTGTCCTTGACCTTGCTTGCTTCTGCAGTAGAAAGATGCTCTAAGCAATCATTTACACTAAAGACATTTGCAGTAATGCAAACTGCAGTATGCCCATAGTTTTTTCTTAACACAGATTGGTTCCTATACTTTTTTGATCATGTTAGTACCTTTAATTTTGATGTTTGATTATTATCAGAATAATTTAAAGATTTTAGTTAGTTGTCATATTTAATTTCATTTTTTTAATACTGATAAAATATCATTAGTCAGCTTTAGAAAGGTGTTGCCAGAGACTTTGTGCAGTCAGTATAACTTTTTAATTGTTGAGGAACAAATCTGAGATTTCAAAGCAGGATAAGATTCAGTCTAGCAAAATTAGTAAAACCTTCTAATCTGACTATGGAGGTGAGTCTGCAGAAATAACATTTCATCTTTGGGAACGGTCCCAGCACTTGGTAACTCCTCGCAGATGTGTTAATCAGTGGTTAACTATAGAAGGCTTATTATTGGCAACATGTATGTAAAGAACTTCTTTTTGCCCCTGACTGCAGTTATACTACTTTACAATACATTTCCAAGTAATAAAAGCCCTCAGGCAAACCACTTGATTTGGGTTCCTGCTAACTTTCACTTGTCCCTAAGCATGTGAAAAATCTGCATTAGTTTTGATGGGCGTTATGCTTTTCCAGGTAGAGAAGAACACTTTCCTTTAGGGCACACACACAATTACTATATATGGTAACTGACAGTGGAGTAACATATGCTTTGTAGGCAAATAAACTACTGTTTCCTTTAGTACAAAAATAGTAGCTCTGATGGCCTCATTGAATACCATGCTTCACCCTCTGATCTTATTGCTATTTTGAAATTTTCATTTGAAAACATCTTATGTTATTTGTCTCTGTGGTTCCTTCTCACAGATATCCTCAATAACTCTCCATAAGGAGATGTCCTGTGGTGTCTTGCTTTGCTTAAAGTATCTTCATAGTTTTAAACTGTGCCCTTGCCTTTTAGTTTATTATATATAAAAAAAAACCAAACAAAAAACCAACCAAAAAAAAAAAACAAACACAAACCCCGCAAAATTAGAACATCTTGTGGCAGAGCTATTTTGAGCTAAGTGAAACTAATTTACATGGCAACCAGGACAAAATACGGTCAGTGTCAAACAGTTCAAACATATGCCTCACCTCAAAAAGAACAGAGGCAATTTCTTTTTTTGATATAGTTGCCCTAAATTTTTTAATAATACTAATAGCTTCTTCACAGTTACCCATTCGTACTTCTCCATTTCCATCTCTGGTTTTTTGAAGAAACTTTCATGTGATTGTGCTGGGTAGACCTACATTGTCAAGAACTGTACCCTGTTACTTATGTATGCATTACATATGTGTATTTGTAAAATTGATTAAGTTTTGTTTATGCTGTTGATTTTGCCTTTGTGCAAGCAAATACCGTATATATGCATATATAAAGTATACTGTACTAATATCCAATACACTGCATTGTCAAACCAAATCCTTACCTGGGGAGGGTATGTATATACATATACACATATATATGCATACAAATATCTGTATCTATGTATACTTCTATGTCTATATACCTGTATATACAGTTTAAGTACATGTGCTTAAACTATTTGGAAGCAAAACACTTCTTACACTTTATAGGACAATAATCTACTTTTCCTTTTTAATAAGTTCTGTAATCAGACACAGTAGCTGCATGTAGCCTGAAAAGGTTCCATATAGAGTAAAGTTTGAAAATAATTTAAATTCTATTTCTGTTTACACATACTTTCACCTGTGGCTAACTGAAGCATAAAAGCCAGGCCATTTAAACTACTTAGGGCCATTTTTGTAATAAACAGAGCAGAGAAATACAGAACCATTACTCATTTCCAAAATACAGATTAAGTTGCCTTTCATGCAGACCACACTACAATGCATAAATAAATGAGATTGCCAACCTAATTTTAAATTTTATTTTTGTGCTAATTTTCCTCACAACACACTTCACCAAATTGCATAGCTTTCTTATGAACAGGCCCTTTACCATTTGAGGTATAGTTACTTAAATTAGCAAGACCATGGGGCTCAGGCAGACTCAATATATTAAGGGTGATTAATTAATGATTAATCTATTTTTTTTTGCCAACAGATTCAATTTTGCATCATTGCTGAATCTGGTACAATGCAAAAACATAGTGTTCAGTCTTCAAGTTTCTGAATACCTTTCACTTTATGTGAAGCAAAAGTTGAGAAAATTTACCCCACGGCAGTATTTTTGCATCTGAAATTAAGCTGTTATGATTCAAACCTGAATATATATGTTTCATTTATATGCCTAATGATCCATTATCTGTTTTCATTTTAAATATATAAAAAAGTGTGAACCTGAATTGCTTCTTTTAAGGACAGCTAAGTAAAAGTGAGTTCCTGTTTCTCATTCTGGCTCGTACAGTACTGCACACATTGACACTCACAGGCCATTCATAGGTTCTCTGCATTATTTAACTATTCCTGCATGTGCATGCAAATAGATTTTTTTCCATTGTATCTTACTGAGCTCTCCAGCTGGCTGTAGTGAAGGGGATCTGCACAGGTGCCTTCCATCATCTTATCAAAAACAACAGACTACAATATAGCATATTGTCTTAAATGCCAGCTTTCTACTTATGTGCAGTCTTCAAAGGACAGACTAAAGGTAAGCACCATTCTCTCTAAAGCTACAGGCAGCTGTAGTATAAAACAGTTCCTTCTAGGTGCAAGTATTTTTTTCTTTTCTTTTTTTGTTGCCTTAAAAGTCCTTTCTGGTACTCTTCTGTATCTGCCAAAATACCTGCTGCAATATTGCATTCTTTAATGGTGTTATAGTTTGTATGTACTAAAACTAGTATAGGTAATTTTTGTTTATCTGGTACCTTATTCCCAAGGAGCTGTACTCATATATTGCTATGGGACTTTAATGCAATTGCTCTTAGACTTTAAGATATTCACTTATTTAATGGGGATACAGGAAAACTATCTGAAATGAGCTGCTTGAATACTGATGATGCTGAGAACTGTATAATATGCTTACCTTCAGATGAACTCCAAACTTTTCAAAGTTCTATGCTGTAAGGCTTGGAGGTTTTTTTTAATTTTTTTATTGTTTGTTTGTTTGTTTGTTTTAATACAGTGGAGGTTAGATTTGCAATAGAGGTTTTGACTGTTGTGATATCTGACTTTTCTGAAGAACAGACTTATCCTGTGGGGATCTGAGGACATTTAAGAGTTTAATTCACTTCCACTTAGTTCAATAAATGAAATTCCATTGATTTGGAATTGATTTGTGGGCACGGTAGTGTTGGGTTGACAGTTGGACTTGATGATCTTAGAGGTCTTTTCCAACCTTAACGATTCTATTCTATGATTCTATGATTTCAAAGTTGCAGAATCAACCCCCAGATAAATAGCAACTCTAACGCAACTTTGTAATGCTAATTCATGGTACTTATAAACCTTGCATTTAGTTTTTATTTTGAAAGAACAGTAAGCCAGTTTATTCAGTACTGACAGTATTCTGTCTTCAAAACTCCTTTAGAAAGAGTTCATTTGCAAATAGAGCTGAAAGGAACAATGTTCCTCTTTTTTTCTTGCCCCCAAACTTAACTGTGGATGGTCAATGGAGCCCATAGCTAAAAGTGGGCACTGCATGATTTATCCTCATACTGACTGGCACCATGATATGGAGTCCCTCTGAGAGTCATTTTTATTAGAAGGTAATCAAAAAGTCCCACTCCAAAGTCACAAGTTTTGCTTTCACCTCCTGGTCATATCACTGCAGGTATCTGTCTCCAAAGCCAAACTACAGGCTGACTAAATAAGTTAGAGATAGTCATAAGATGCTACAGCATGATTCCAGTTCACAGAAGTGAGTAAGGAACATCATTCAGATTCAGCCTCAAAACTGTACCCAGTATTTCTAGCACCGCTCAGAAGTATGAGGCTCTTGTTTCCAGAGTGTAAGCTGTATTCTTCCTAATCTCCTTTTTTTCATTCTCTTTTCCTACCAACTCCATTCCTCTATCTCCATTTTCTTCTTACCTTAATATAGTGGAACTGCTGTATTGTAAGGGGATAACAGTGGCTCAGAACTCATCATTAGTATTTACTGTCTTCTGAATGCTCTGCCTCCTCTAGGCTTTTATTTTAACTCAGCTGCCTCATTTAAAGTCTGTTACCAAATATTTGTGTGTGGCAGTGAACTATAATCACTTGCAGGAATATTCTTAATTTTGGTTTGTATTCACTACTGGAAACTAATTTAACAACCAACTACCGGTCTAGATTTTTAATACTTCAGTCCTCATGCCTCACCTCTCCAGTTCTCATGTCGGATGCCATCAACAGTTCTGCTACACTCTCCTGGATACACCATTGCCAGATACTTTCTTCATTTCTCTGAATGGAGCCTTAACTGGGAATCATCACCCTGATAATTATCACCCAAGAAAAAAGAAAAAAAAAAAAGTTTATTGAAAAGTAGTGAATTAATTTTCATGGATGGAAAGTCTGAAATTTTAGGATTTTTTTTTTCAGTCTGCATTGAGTTAAAACCTTGAAAGCATGAAATGTAAAGCCGTTAAAGGCATACTGGTCTTATTCACTCAAAATGACCCATAGCAAAGGGCATTTGGCTGGAGTGTGGGCAACAGGTCTTCCTCCGTTGTATTAATTGAGACCAGAGAGCTGAACAAGGATCCTTTGTATCTCAGATGAGGTCTTTCACGTGTTGGCTGTTGAAGGCAGATCTGATTCTTCTTGGTGGAACTATTTCACCATGTAGAACTATATGTCTGGCTGATGGTCAAGCAGAGTATTCACTTGGGAAGTTACCATAATATTTAAACTGTGGGTTTGAATCAGCCACCAAAGCTGTGAAGAAGTATCTATGATTTTCCAGGCCAGTGCCCTCCTTGCTGCATTATACTGGAGTACGTTAAGTGTTTATTTCTCTTACACCAAGCAATCTATTCCTGTCAAAACAGACAGGTTCCTATGAAAATGCTCATATTAGCTGCTTTTTCTTTCCTTTCTTTTCTTTTTTTTCCTTCCCCCAGAGCAAAAAAATTGCATATTTGGCCATGAAGTGTGCAATCAGTTTTAATAATAGGTGCTAATCTCATCAGTGCATGCCATTAGGGAAACACAATCACAAGTACCAGTCCAACATTTATAAAACTCATTATACATCTTGCATCAGAAAGGTTAGTCTCAAGTGTCTGATATACAGACTCTTAAGTTCTGAATGCTATTTTGTAATGAACCACAGCACACAACTGTCGAGTCAACTATGTCATTCCTTTTTGGCCTGGAATGTTTAAATCTAAGTGTTCTTTTAGTTCCAGCAGTAGAGGCTGAATTTTAGCTACAACAGATCCCTGCTGATGACCCTGTGAGCCAGGTGTAAATAGCCATGATTTGTTACACTTGGCCTCTGACTAAAGGTGAAATTTTTGGAATGTCTAAAGAAAATCCCTTGAGCCATATTTTAATTATGTTCACATGGAGGGGGAAAAGTATAGACATTAAAATAACAAAATACATAAATAAACAAATAAAAGAAGGAACTCTCTCTTTAAAACGCAAAAATTCCACAAACCGTCTTGAACTAGTGTTTTGAAAAGCTTTGAAGATTGCACTTGCTCATGACCTCAAATGAATATCAATGGCATAATTTTATGGCAGAAAAGAACACGAAGTGCAAGTGTAAAAGCACTTCTATAGGTGTATGCGTTAATTATATATTTTTAGCATCTCATTCTTCAGTGACAACTAAAAATTGGTTATTAGAACTGATTAGACAGACAGCATCAAGGAAATAACTTGTTACAGATACTCCAGCTAATCTAGGGCAACATTTTACAGAAGTATCAACTTTTTACTCCTTCTAATAATAAAGGGAGTGCAAATCTTTGATTTTTTTAATCATTAAAAGAAATTAAAAAAAAAAAAAAAACCAGTAATGCAACATCTAAGAATGGTTCACTGATAAGATCTTTAGCTCAGCCCTGAAGAGTTGAGTTGAGATCCTTCTTTCTCTTTCACAGACATTGACTGTGTCTGAAAAAAATAGTGAGAGGGTGACTCTCTTCATTTAGGCACCCAGCTTGCCCAGGTCCATTTGAGTGAGCAGTAAAGCAATCTTTCAACTTCCCTATAAAGACAATGGAGAGAGGTTAAGTGATTTTGAAGCCATGAAAATGAGTGAAAATACTATCTGCTTATATTTAGGTACATATATGAGATGTTTAGTCCTTCTAAGGATCCCACCTCTCACTGATAACTGTATATGTGAAGTACCTTTTGAGGACAGCTTCACTAGGCATTTGGTTAGATGCCTGCATTTAGCACCCTGAGATAAATTTACCTGGATCTTGTCATTTCCTATTGGTCACTTTACAGCAGCTTGAAGACATGGGAAGTTAGCCAGCTCCCTACTGAAGTTATTATTGTGTATTGCATGCCAACACACCTAATCTACCTTAGATAGTGGAGCGGGAGCCTATGTACTGCCTTTGAGGTTTAATAATAGGTGCTAATCTCATCAGTGCATGCCATTAGGGAAACACAATGGTTTGGTTGCGTTTTGGTTTATGGTTTGGTTTTGGTATTTTACCTACAAAGGCTTCAGACATCCGTTTATGAACTGGGGTCTTAAACTTGAGAAACCAGTTTAAATAGCAAATGGAAAGAAGGTGAGAGCTAATTCTTGTAAAAGGATGATGACATTAAAGTTTGACTAGGGGATTCCTTGACACATGATCCTTGTGGAGGCTAAAAATTTGTCTTCCAGGGAACATTGTAAAAGTTCATGTGAGACAAATTAATGAGAAGTTAGAAACTATGAAATCTCTGACTCAAAGAGTCACTGTGTAGAGAAGTGTTGGAGGCTGGGAGACTTAAAAAGAGTGATCATCGAGTGTTTGCTCTGTTCTAGTACTCACCCCTAAGCATCCACTTTTGGAGAACAGATGCTACAGTGTTTTGTCATCATTATAATACTGTATATTAGTTAGCATTTTTCAGAGTTCAGTTTCCCTAAATACCAAACTACTGTGCTGCACTGATGTTGCTTTAGCAAGGCCAATAATAACGTTGTGTATGGAACTTCTGTATTATTCTGATTGCAACCACAGTAGCTGTATTCCTCAGGCCTCACTAGAGCAGTCTTTTATGCTTTTCCACAGAAGTAGTAGTTTGGCAGCATACCGTTAATCTCTTCTTACAATCAAAAAAATCCTGTCTGTCCTCTACTCTTATTTCTGAGGCGCTGTTTCTCACAGAAAACTATAAATCCTGTCCATGGCTACAAACGGATACTGTGCATGCATGTTCTATCCAAAAAACAGAAAATATTGTTTTTGAAAGGCAGAATAAAAATTGAAAGGAAAAAGAAATTTAATCAGATAACTTTGCATGCATGTATGAAAGACTTACCACTTCCCTTTCCTGTAACCTCCCTTGCTTTCCTAAATTTTACCTAAAGATTTTCAGCTAAAAAGGCAATTTCTATTTACAGGAGTAGCTGAAACAATTTAAATAAGTTAGGCTTAAAATAAATATGTGAGATTTCATATATCTCACTGGAACACATGTTAAAATATATCCTTTAAAGAATGAGAGAATAACCTGCTTTAAAATTAATCTGAAATGAAGGAATTTCTTCATTTGACAGGTGTAGATTTTAAAGGTTAAAGGTCTGAGGCTGCATCACTTGCATGTTGAAAGCTCCCTATGACCACTGAGTGTGCAGTAATAATGATATACTCAATTTTTCTTGGTTACCTCATGTTACCAAACGATTTTCTAAATGCTGCCCCATTTACTGGGAGGCAAACAGAGATATGAGTAACTTCAGTACAAATCTAGGACTTTCTGTATGATCCTGTCTCCTTTTCAGTAGGAAACCTCTAAATAACTGAAAGACTAGATCTCTTGGAAGCCACTTTATACAATCTGTTAATAAAATTATGCCCTTGATATTTTCTAAATATATCACAAGTAATCACTGCATCAGCACACCATGCTCTTTTTGCTGTGATACGAAGGCTGTCTTCAGATTGACAAAATCCCTGCTCTACATACACAACATTTGGAAACAATTGCAACCACAAGCCATGTTATTCAAACAACTACCTTAAGAAACCAGGACACATTTAATGTCACCTTTTTACAAATACGTGGTTATTAATCCTAGCAATGCCTTTATTTAGATTCCTGTACTCAATCCAGAGTGACTAATTGATTCAAATGAAGCAGAATTTCAAATTCATCTGATGTTGGCACAGTGTTTTATAACACTATTATACAATTATATATGCTTAGTTCTGAGAAACACTGCAAAAATATTTGTGATTCCCAAAGTACAGCTACAGGGAGTGTGTAGGAGTGCTAATTGCGTGACAAGAAGGGAAAAATTACGTAAATTCATGAAGTGTTCTGTTTTGCACAGTGCACACTTTGAAGTCAAAGCAGATATACAAACATGAAGAAGTCCAGTACTTGCTGGCAGAGTGCCAGCCATCTCTCTCTCACATAAAGAGCAGTCCATGTCTCCATAGTGGCTAAAGCCACCAGTGACAGATTTCTTCTTACAGCTAGGTGCTGGCTCTGAAGGGTGGTTTCACTGCAAAGCAGTACATTTACATTCACCTTGTATTCCACCATGACACCTAAAACCAAACAGTGTTGAAATTGCAAGGAAAAAAAAGGACAACTTTATGGCCACAAAGATCTGTTTGGGGTTCTAGAAGTTCTTCTATTTGTTCTGTCTTGCTGAGCCTGAAGGTATTTTCCTAACATCCAAATTACTGTTTTCTGAAATGAAAGAGGAGAAAAGAAAACATTATTTAAAAAAAAAAAAACAACGAAAAAATAAAATCTCAAATCTGCTGGTAGAGTGTCAGAAGCCTGTTTCTAAACAGTGCATGCATTACATTGCACATAACAGGTGAAAGAAATACTCTGCTCAGGATATCATGCTGTCTAGGGGCAGGCTAACCCACACATCGTAGGACAGGAGGAATAGCTTGGACATTCTTGGTTTTGAGGGAAAAAAAAATCTGAAATTAGTAGGTATTAGTATTATTAAAGATAAATCTATCTTTAATCCAGGAGAGTTTCAATCACAAAAAAGTTTGTTCATGATTTACTGCTGTTGAAGATATCATGTACTCTGTTTATTAACAAGGGCTTGTCGTGTGCTCATTCAAATTCACAAATACAGATTCAGTGTTTTGCTGTACTGGTTTCAGTGCCTGCATTTGATTGAAAAGCTTTGTGACATGTATTGCATGAAATGCCACACAAAGCCCTCACAGTGAATACCCTACCATTCTGCCCTTTCTCTTTTTTATCAACGGGAACTCAACCTGGGCACCTCTGCTAAGCAATGTCCGACAGAATCATGCTAATGTACCTGTATGATATTGAGGCGATATGGCACAATAAGCATTCACATTACTTAAATCTTTTCATTTGGACATTCGTGTACAGGAAACATTCATAGCTGTGTCTGGTCCTCTTTATTTTTACTGCTGTAATGACCCCCCTTGTTAAAGAAAATAACTTCAGATTTGGTGCAGGTGGAGGTAGTTAACAAGATGTTGACCTAGTCATCCCTTTAAGTCAAAGCAACACAAAGACAGGAAAATGTTCTGCTAATGAAAACATTATCTATAGCTAAGGGTTACTTTAGCTGAGGTGGCTAATATCCTGAATTGTTTGTGTAATCCTATTATTTCCTTTATAATACAGACTATTGTGTCTTCTGATTAGCCGGTACAGTTACAATAAAAATGGATGGTGTTTCACTCCTCTGTTTAAATGTCTGTATTCACTTTGACTTCTGAGTGTGGCTCTATAAAAACATATACCATTGAGGGATCAGATCGGCACATTTATTAAATAAAAACAGGAAAACATTACCAATTCATACACCTAGCATGATGAACCACTGATATACAACTAATTGTATAATAAAAAATAACATCTGATCTTTCACCATGGCATGGATATTATGCAAGAGAGAAGGTGCTTTTAGAATATTAGGCTGTATTATCTCAATCTGTTAACTTTCTTCATGGTCTTTTCTTTATGAAATTTTGATCCTGAGTGAGGATACCATTGCATATCTCAATATTTCAGTCATAAAGGTTTCTTTAAGACAGGTATTCATAGGGATACAGAGAGCTTTAGTGTGACAAGAACTCTAAGATCTTCATCAGTTACAAGGGACTTCAAAAAGTCTTCCAAAGGCTGATGAAGTTATTCCTACTGATACTAAACTAAATAGTTAATCATCAAGCTTCTACTATCACAGCAGTTGTCAGCATTTTAATTTATTTAGGACTCCAAGAATAAATTAGAGAAAAGCATGTCCTATATTAATTAAATAAACTCTGGGAACTTGCATACTTAAAAGAAGAGCTGTTGGAAAGTAAGATTATACTTCCAAACACATGATTTAATCAATTATTATCCACATTAAATGGCTTTATAACACTTCCAACCCAAAACCTAGACCAAATACTAAACTTAACCCCCCACCACGATCCAGATGAAAAAGTTGCTAGGGGAGAATTTTTTTTTTTTTTTTTCTTCTGCAGCCTACCATTTCCCTTGGCAGCTCCAATCCAAACTTCAGCTCTAATGGTTGTCTCTCTCTCTCCCATACCCATAACCGTAATCATAAATGTTGGCCTCGGATGACCCTTACCAAGGATATCCAACTATATACCGGAGGAAAAAGGTCTCAAAGGAAAACTTTCTGTGGTGTACTCATTCCTTTGGCAGACCCTTTGCAGCCCCACATGAATGGGCTGCTTTGTAGCCCCCCAAGTTCCAGGATGTTCCAGGATTTGTCTTTCTTTCAAACTCAGCCCTAAATGATAAACCGTTGGCCTTGGTTGCGCCTCAGACAAGTACCCTCAAACATGACACAGAGAAAATAGTTTTCGGGGGAGAAACCTCTCTGTAGCACAAACTTTCCCTTTGCAGCCCCACACCAGCTGGATCTTCAGGCTCTATTTCTTTTCCAGCCCTAAACCCAAACCTCACCTTTGGCCTCAAGCTGATCACTAGCCAAGGACCCCCACCCTTGCCCCCATTAAAAAGTCCTTAGGGGAGAAACCTATCTTCAGTGTAACTATCCTTTGTCTGCTTCGACACCCAACTCCCACTGAAGGTCTAAGGTTTTGTCTCTAACCATAATCCTAATCCCAGCCTTAACCTTGGCCTTGGGCTGAGTCTTACGCACAGTCTTCAGGGGAGAAATCTTTTTGCCACCTTCCCCTTGCTTTAGCAGCTTCTTGACAGTACAAATAAAACTGGAGCACAGCCTAGGCATTAACCTGTATTTTGATTCAACCTTTGCCAAGGATCTGCAAACGTGGCCCAGACTACAATGTGGTCCAGGAAACCATCTTCTTGCAGCCCACCCCTTCCTTTGCTTCTCCCTTTGCCACCACGCTCCAACTAGATGTTCAGGCTTTGTGTCTCCCCCATGTCTAGCCCGAACCCTAACTCTTATTACACACTGGGGCTGAGCCAAAGACCTGCAGCCATGACCCAAATCAGCAGCCTACCCATCCCTTTAAATGATCTTTTCAATTGCTTATGGGTTCAGACACAACTGGGACTGCTTCTGCCTTGGCAGAAAAGGAACCTTTCCTCAGAAAGATTTCCATTAACTTGCCCAAGGAAACCTATTTTCAAACCAAGCTCATTTTAGAATGAAAAGTTCTTTTCCACCATGAGGAAACTAAATCTTTCCCTGGAATGTACCCCTAGCCAAAGGTAGGGCAAATGGATTATTTTCATAATGGTCCAAGACTCAGTGAAACATACACATGGATCACTGAATATCAGACACACATCTGCAAAAGCTGCCTTAAAATTTGTAGAAAAAAATTCTCTCTCCCCAAACATACTGCAGAATGTGCTTGCTTCCCTTTTTCAGTAAAAAATGTAAGAAGAGATTTCTTTTTTTTCTGGATAAAGACATGCTAAGGCCCTGAGGGTACTGAGGATCATCCTGTCCCTGCCCAGACTCCCTAGGGTCTCCCCCCACCTTGCTCATGGTCCAAGGCTCCATTTCAGCCCAGCCTGGGACCATCAGTCCCTGCGTCAGCAACGTCACAGCAGGGCTTGTCTTCGGTTCCATGTCTGTCTCTTCCCGATAGGGTCTTGCTACAGGGACCCAGCCCTGGCTCGTCACTCTCCAAAAGTGTCAGGGCTGTTGATGAAGCCTGTTACTGGCCCTCAGCTCTGCCCACTGTGCTCAGGCCCTGCAGGATGGTGGCTGTCGGGGTGGGCATGGCCAGCCCTGGGCTCCCCCTGGCACCCGGCTCCCCAGCCCAAGGGAGCAGCAGGCTCTCACTGCTCCCTGACAAGATGTGAGGATGAATTTTGATGGAAGTGGTATGTTTCCTTTACGTGTAAACCTTGTTGTGCTTCACATGCACTTTGTTCAGTATTGAGCATCCTTACTGGGTGAGAATTTTAGATAGACAGTGAAGAAAGAATCAAATCCTTTTTACGTAAGTTGCACATTCCTGCCATTATATAATTATAAATAGTTACTAAATGAAGTCTACATAGTGAAATGCAAGATAAACAAACGAATGCAACAAACTATGAAATTGTTTACTCCTTGTACAATAGATTGCTAGCTTCTGCCCCACAGCTGAGCTGCCATGTAGTAAATATGAGAATTGACCAAACATATAGCTGTTGATATAGCTCAAAAGAAAATGTGGTATGACTTCATTTGCAAGAAAAGGTGATAAAAGAAAAGAACAGAAACATTGAAGCACCGCAAAACAATTCAGCAAAAATCTGGTTCTGCCACAGAAACATAGCGTTACCTTCTGCCAAAATTAGCACACATGCCTACTTGAAATGATAATTAATAACAGTCTACAAAATAATCATAATAACAATTAATAAAAAGAAGAAATAGCAATTAAACCAACAAAATAAAGTTTTTGTTCATTTTGAAGTCTTAAATCTTATAAAATCTTCAAAAATAAAGACCAAGCTAATTTCAGACAGGTGTTTAACATGGAAGTGTATGTAAAGGTTGCATTGCCTCTGTAATTAATATCTTACACTGGATTTTAGTATCACTTCTCCAAAGAATTACATACACTCATCTGCTTCCATCCTGGAATGGACAGAAGATTTCTGTTTTGATCAGCAAATTGGTGTGCTTGAAACACACTCTAGCAGCATCTTTTCCAACCTTTCAGTCATTGATTTAAGAAGGCTGCAGACCCTTGCTTGTGCTGTGTGTGTTGTGATGCAGCTGAGATTGATGGTACTCTCTTTAGTTCACAGCTATGCCTGTTGATTAGCAGTTGATTTCAGAGTCAGGAACAGAGTCCGTAGGTAAATGAAGGGCCCAAAATTGTGCGGAAAATCCATTATAAGAAATTAAAACCAATCGCTAGAGTCTTGTGGAACTAACAGACTATCTACTTTCCCATTCTTCTAGATATCCAAGTTTGTACATCTTCATCTCCATTAGAAAGGATAGGAAAATAATGTATCATTTGTCCTGAGTATTAAAGGGTATACATCTTAAAATCTTAATATTCCCACCTCTTTCTCCTGTTTAACATCACTAACCTTGGAATATGTCCAAATAAGTCAGTGAAAATCTTCAATATATGTTAGTGTCTGAAAACTAATTCTGATCTCAAACTGAAAATAAATGTAGTGGATAGAGAGAACATTTCCATCTCAGTTCAGGTATTCCTGTGCCTGGAGCAAGGTCACATTGAAGACAGCCAGGGAACAAGAAGTTCTGGGAAACATGTGGAAGGACATTTAAATAAAATTATAATCAATTTGATTTTACAAATATTTTTCCCTTTCACATCCTGAAAAACCTTTCTAGAAACCAGGTTGCAGAACAGCAATTCATGAGCGGGCAGCAGCAATTTTTCATCTTGATACAGTCTGCATTTTGATACGATAATTTCCTGATTATATTACTTCTACAAGCATTAACTACCAGCATACACGGTCACAGGACAGCATTAGCTTTATCATCCAACCCTCTCCTGAATTCCCCGAGTGTTGTCCTTCTAAGTGACAAGAGAGTTGCCTTATAGGCTTAGTGGTGACACTCAAATGTTGTCAGTCAGAAACAGGCCCTGCACACAGCTTCCTATGTCTATAGTCTTCTACAAGAGTTTAAAGGTTGTAGACCCTACAGATTTATATAAATGGTGAGCTCAGTTTTCCAAAACCACTCTCTAAAAAACATGTATATCTTAATCTCCACAGTAGAAAAAAAATCAGCAAAACCAACATTTCTTTGTTTTTTTTAAAACACTAAAAATCTTTAACTCACTTAAAGTGTCAAAAGTTTGGGTGGGTATAGCTTACTAAATTTACAGCAATATCCAGAAACTAAGGTTCAGCTGGCAATAGATGCTGCAGAAGCTGTTTTATCCTCTTCAAAATTCTCTGATTTTTTTTTTTCCCTCTTGTACCTTTCCTATAATTTTAAAATGAGACTTACCTCAGCCCTGATGGAATGCAGGTAGTAGGACCAACCTTATTTGTTTCCTCACAACTGCTAGAGGCATATTACATGGAAACCTATAACCCACTTTACAACAAGGGGAGA
>NW_009218255.1:0-22249 GCF_000690835.1 Fulmarus glacialis | reverse complement strand
CTGACAAATTTTAAAATTATGTTTTACATAATTTTGTGAACTTTTGGAAGTTGCAAATGATACCTAACACAGATGTGACCAGTTGATGTGAATGTACACTGTTACCTGAGGAAACATTTTAGATAACTTTTTCAAGTACATTTCGTTTTTGCATTTTTTGTTTTCTTAATTTTATAGACATCAGTAACACCTCCTGCTGCAATGTAATGAAAAGAAAGTTTAATGATAGAGCTGTGAGCATGTAAAGCAGCAACTATGCACTGCTACCTTCAGACTGCTGCTAGCACATCCTGCTATCTTCAATGAATAGAAAATACAAGCTTATTCACTTTGCAGTCTTGAATATTCTGAAACAAAAAATGGTGAATATAAATCTCAAGTTGTCCAAAAATCAAAAATTTGCTGAGCTAATTGGTAAGGAAGATTATGTATGCTGTGTAACACTGATGCTGGCAAACCGTCCCCTTTTTCCATCTACTGTGCAGATCTCCCGTAGTTTATGACATGAATTTGAAAATTGGAAGACTAATTCTAGCCCCTCTTTTGCTTTTCCTGTGGTGTATCTATATTTGTGTGTACTTGGTAGGTAGAGGGCTTTCACCTTGAGAGACTTGGAAAGCCTGCTGTCAGTCTTCATCAACTGACATATCTAAGTGTATATGTATGTCATTTTATTTAAAAAAAAAAAAAAAAAGTTGTAATTTCCAAACAACATTAGCAAATTAGTAATTTAAACAACCCTCTGTTTCTATCCCTTGTAACATAACCTGTCCATAAAGTTTGGGATTTCTTTGTTCTAGGAATACCAAAGCCCACAAACTGCACAGCCTGATATTTATTTTGGCAACTTGTGGTGAAACCTCAGCATAACCAGCTTTTGGCTGACAGGCAGAATGTCATTATACCAGTGTCTTTTGATGCTTTAACCATCTTCAAACATTCTTAGTTACAGTGTGTAGACCGCTTAGCTGGAATTAATCCACTTTCCTTTGTAAATTACACTGCTACTTCCTCCACTGTAAATTTATCCTGGCTTCTCTAATCAATAATGTAATTTAACAATGCAGAGTCATAGGTTTCTTAATGTAAGAGCCATTGGGCTTTGTTCTGAAGTACAAAAAGCATAAGAAAAAGTATCTCTCGGTCACAGCTTTGTTTTTACAAATGAAAAGGAAAGGCAGCTGGCCAAATACACTTGAGGAAAGTATAATTTTAACAAATCTGATCCAAAAAATAATGATGTTATGAGATGTAAACAAACAAAGTAACTGTCTAAAAAATATGCCTCACAATGCTTATGATTAAAATTAAATCTAAAAAAAAAATGCAATCCAGAAAAGATCATTGGAATGCTGGAAATATGAGATATAATGAGAAATATTGAAACTTATTTGCAGTACTAAAACAGTGTGCAGCAAATTAGGAGCCTTCCTTCTGCTGTATTTTAAGTCAATGTGCTCTTGTTAGAGAGCGATTTATCCTGAAATCATTAATTACTCCATAGATTAAATATTTATTAACTTAACTCTTCTACAGTGCAAGTCAGATGAGCAACCTTCTTTGAGCTACACATTTATTTTCTTCTCAACTTCAGTAGTAATTGTATAGGCAAAACTGAGACAGGTATTTATTCTACAGTCTGCTGAAAATAAAGAACAGAAAATACAGCTTTGTTTAAAGTTAAAACAAACTTTAATATTGGAAGGGTACCCATAAAAGGAAAAAACACTTTTTTTATAGATGAGACCATAAAAAATGGCTATGGAGTTTTTTTTACATATGCAAAGTTACCTGCAACCTTACGTATTCCTTTATAGCCTAAGGCACTTAACCAAATGATTTTTATTCTAATGGCTAATGAGTAGAATGTAACTTATAACCACATTTACTTATTTCACTCGAATAATAGGGCGGGAAAATTTTTCACTGAAATTGCAAAATATTTGGATATCTAGAGTATTCTTCACAAGTACTCAAGTGAAGTTGATTCTTAGGGCTCTTTGCCTATCAGTGTTAGGTCTTGATTACACAGGGGGAAAAAAGTTCATAGTTCTACAGGGAGTCATCCTTTCTCATGCAGGCAGAAGAGACTGTTTTGAGTCCAGCTTATACGAGTTCTCTGAACAATATTTACTTATGTGCCAGATTACACTATGTTAGCAAAACTTTTAACTAAAATCGATTATTTGAAAATGCTGATTTTCAAAACCTAAAATATTTCCTGGAAACATTTTGGTTTTGATTAATCAGTTTTCATTTTGTTTTTAAATAAGCCACTAAAAATGTTCATGTTTTCTATCAATGCTTTCTAAATAAAGTAACAATAAACCTCTTACATTTTTCTTGTCTGAACCTTTTTTGCAGTCAAATCAACATAAGTTATATTTAAAAATAAAACTATGGTAATATGAAAATGTATCATTTCAAAGTCTCCCAGCTTTGTTTTACGTATAATGTATACATGTTTTCAATGTGGCAGAAATTGTTGATAACTTGAAAAATTTTGTTAAACAGAAAAAAACTTTTGTAACCAGCGCTATTTTTAAGCTTTTATGCCTATTCCTGGCATTTCTATATGCACAGCAAATTCCTGCTCCTAAGTTCTTCAGGCATCTCTGAAACCTGCAGTTGTTACTGTATTTCCTCATTTATCTCCCAAAGGTTAGATGTTATGGTGGGTTCCCGTTCCCTACTGTTATTAGTGACCCCACTGTTAGAAAATTTCAGATTTTTGAGTTTGCAGGTTTTTCTGTAGTGAATTCAAATGTAAAATTAAAGGGAAGTCTTGACCTGTGAGGTTTCTACTTTCTTTATTTTCATCCCCTTCTGCTTAGCCAGACCAAATCACCTACCGTGGTGATTCCTTCAACATTTTTTCATTACACATTATAAGTCATATATCTACCATTTACTTCTGAATTAGTGTGCTAATTAAAAGAGTAGAGTGAGCTTACCAAGGCAGAAAACTCACTCAGGTCTCATTAACTTTGCTAAGGACACTGGAAATTTAGGCTTCTTTTTATTCAGGCCTATTTATAGGCAGGTCATTGACTAGAGCTAAGCATGAAGACATAGGAAATCTGCCCAAGTGTTTACTTACAAAACCAGTAGCAGCAGATGTGGTGTTCAGAGTTGCAGGCCTTGAGAGGGCCTAAGGCGCAGGAGAAGCAGAAGGGAAGGAAACAAAAAAAAATTAAAGGAAAAGGTCTCCCCCACCCCAATAAATAAAGCCCTCTCCTGGCTTCCAGCTTGAGAGTGGAATTTCGTCGTCAGGACCTGAAGTGGTGACAAGTCAGTAAGTGAGATCATTGCATGGGTAATAGACTGACACAGTTTTCCTTCACATTGCATTTACTGAGCAGCTCTGGCAGCGGATCTAGAGGGAGATACTTACATTGCCCTCCCAGCTGGTGGCCATCTGCCTTAGTGACAACTGCCAGATGGAGGAAAAGCGCATGAAATGAGGGATCAAGCACTAAATAAAAGAAAATTACTTTGAAAGCAACTTTGTCATATTATAAATAGACTGTTTTAAAATGTCTCACATGTTTTAATTAGAAGGGGAAAAGGAAGGTAATGAGGTAGATATAAACCTGCAAGAGAAAGATAGTACAGCAATTTACAGACTGCCTCACTCTCCTCCCAATGGGAATGACACTAATTTAGAGATACATTTTGATGTTTTTACATCAAAAAGTACCCATTAGATGAACACAAGAATTATCAAATAGTGTTTCTTTCCCCATGTGATTAGCATGGTGGGAGCCTCCCTCAACTGCAATTCCACTGCTGACAGTGCCTCTCTCTAGAGACTTGTTTTGACCCTCTGCACTGACTAACCTTCTTCTGAAACCAAACTCAGAACAGGGCTGATGATGACAAGTGTCACCAGACTGAAGCCTCATCAGCCCCCTGCAATGATGAATCAGTGGCTACAGTCTGAAGAAGGAGGAACAAGGAAACTGATGGTTCCTTTTGCCCCCCTTACACAAGCTTAATTATGTAAAGGGTAAACAAACCCTCCTTAATTCACTCAGGGATTTAAAAAGAAAAAAACAAAACAAAACAAAAAAAATGTTGAAGACCTCAAAGACCTTGCTTTTTCATAGATAATTCATGGATTCCTGGGAAACCAGGGTTAAAGGGCTTCTCCCACACACTCCTAAACAGACCAGAAAAAGAGGATTTTGTGCATAGCTGGAAAGACAATGTAAAGTACAGAGGCAGAGGTATTTACTGGGCATGGAAGTTTATTGGTATTGCAGTACCACAGGCTTGTGCATTACAGGATAAGGAATCTCAGGCACTAATCTTACACAATGAGATAACATTGCTGTTGAAAGACAAACATCATAGAACAGTTCTACTTCTATGCATAAATAAAGATCTTTATTTTCAATGTTGTTGCTAGATCACTATTTATGCAGAAGACGCGGAAAGGATAATGAAGAGGACCAGAGGAGGATACATTCAAAAACTTTGCAAAAACTATTATTGAAGTGCTCATGGGAAGTTACAGTTGCATACATTCCCTGCTTCTGTTTGAAGATAACAGTACCATATAAATACAATTACAATTGCAATTGTAAATTCCTGACACGTTGTGGATTGGAGAGTTAGCTTGGTTCTAGCTGCCAAGTCATAAAACCTCACATCTTTAGGTAACAACTGAGAACGATCTGAAAAGATGCGACTAAAATTGTAGCCTTGCACCTTTCCCTTGTTCTGCCTCCCTCTCCCACTGTGTCCATACTGCGCAGTTAAGGAAAAAGGGTGAAATGGAGTAATACAGAAATACGATGGGCCAGTCTGAAGCACCATAAATTCCTAGTTTGCCCTCTGTAACACGAATCCAGGCAGAACAACGTTTGTACGCTATTTTTTACAACACCCTTTATTGTGAAATCTTGGCCCTACCCAAGTATACATATAGGTTATCAAAAGAACTGATGGGAGGGAGGTAGACAGCCTCACAGCAGCCATTGTGCAGCTCATTATGCAGCTCAGAGCTCAGATCACATCCTGAAGTGAGAAATAACCGGGAGCAATAAGAGGTACAAGACGGTTGAAATGAAGTTCCACTATTTTGCAGCTGAACATGCAACTTTCACACATCCCAGCCTTCCTCCACCCTCACTCTTTGACACCTTGCATTTTCAGGAAGTGTAAAATGGTCATAGTCATTGTCAGAATGCATGAGTACAAAAGAAATCCCTGAGCCACGTAGCTTGGTAGCTTGCAATTAAATGGGTGTCCTCTCCACTCTGTAATTCAGTACTGGGAAGCAAAGGGCAGTCTGAGTATTTCAAACGAATAAAAAGTCAGGGCCATCTATGTCTTATTCTGTCCTTTGGCTGCTGGAAAAATCCATTTTTGACTAAAACTATAAACCAGATCAAAGCTTTTTTATACTTTATCTTAAAATATTCAGAGAGAAACTTTCCAAAATTTTTTAACAGATGAATGACAATTATATGTCTTTCCCTCAATAAAAGCTTACTCACTAAATGTCCAATACAGCACAAACATCTCACAGGAATCAACTGAACAATCACTCCTAAATTGCCAAGACTCCCTCAGCATACTCACTTGTGTCCTACAACTTCACTCTCCAGAGTCTGATTGCTATATAAGTCAGAGAAGCAGAGATGATGATTGAATGCTAAAAGAGGATGGCATGTAATACCTTATTAGGCATTCTGCAGACTACTCAAGAGGGGTTTATTTCCTCTAAGAATTTCAATTAGCTGCTAAAGAACAGGAAGCTGCTGAAGCTTCCATGAGAAAGCAGCTAAAGATGCAATTTTCAGCTGGTCAACAGGTAAGAGGCAATTTTCATCCTATTATGCTGTGTTCTGCAGGAGACAGATTGGGCTAGTGTGCAAGAAAATGCTTTACCAGCACTTTAGAAAAGACCCATCAGTCTCTAGAATTCAGGATTTTGTCTGAAAAACTAAAAGAGAGCTCTGCAATCCAGATAATGGGGGTACGGGGGAACTTAACCAGTGTTGTGTTGCCTGCCCAAGTCAGGAAATTAAAAACAAAGCTTGAAATAAGAGATAAACCATGCATGTTCACCATGTGTGTTAACTCTGAAGTCCAAAAAGACAGTATGCTGTTGACAGTTAAACCTAGAAGATACCTACACTTATTTTGTATAGATAGCCATGCCAGTCAAATACCAAAGCAATATTCTGATCTATTATAAATTAGTGATGTCTTTGCAAACATTCATGCTGTAAAATGAAGTAAAGTTTTTGTCAACAACCTCTGTCCCCATGCACATATACATACTTAATCATAGCTTTCATTTTCCTGTGTTCAGAGTCCACTGAAGAGAATAAGGAACTGGCCCTTCCTTTTAATGGGAGAAAAATTATATCTCAGAGAGCTGTCTCTATTACTAGATACCCACATCGATTGAAAGATGATAGCTCTGATTAACGGCAATGAGGGGCTGCTGGCTCTAACAGTGATGAGTTCTGACTCGAGATTGCCCATACAACATGTAGATAATTCTTGGCATTTTATCTACCGATTTCCAGAGTGTTTTTATTGGAGAACACTCTATGGAGACTTCTTGCCAATTTACTTCATGGCAATTTGTTTCTTCTTTTCCTTGTTATTTTGTACTTCTAGAAACTGTCTATACTGTTTTCTTCTGCCCTTCCCTGTTCTAACCTACAATTGCTTTTCTTTGTAGTCTTAGTCTTCATCCTGTTACTGTATCACTTCTTGTCTTCTGAGGTAAAGCTCTCATATATCACTGGTTTTCCTTGCTGTTTTACCACTTAGGAAAGGTTTAGCCTAGCTTGTAGGGTACCTTAGGGGTGGGTCACTTGGTAGCTCCTGTGGGGCTGGCCATCTATTTTTACAAGGCTGCACCAAGAACAAGGGAAGTAGGAAAAAAATCAGGAACTAACGGCCTGCTACTTCAACTTGCAACCATTAAACAGTGAATGTGAGCAGTCCTCAGGTCTGAGCCCATTTGGTGTTGCCAAGAAACAGGGAAGAGGGCCAGTAAGCTCCTAATGTTTCAGAGAATATGAGCATGGCAGGTAAAAATGAAGACCCTTCCCTGTTCTGGCCTGGCATTCTGCTGTTTTTCTACACACATCAGTTTCCAGGTGACAGAGCACTGACTGAAATGCAGATCTCCTGGGGCAGGGATGCTGAGCAGCAGCCCAGGGACCAGCCCAAGTTTTCTATTTTTCAGATAAAGCAAGAAGCAAAACAAAACTAAGGATGAACTTTGTAATATTCCATAGAGTAATGCCTGTTTCTGAGAAGGGAAATACGTCCTATCATCTGAATTAACTTTAAGCATCCCCTTTCACATGACAGCATGTATATACGCGTACATGTGTAGGTGTCAGGCTGATGCGATGTGAGGTCACTTTTTGCCTTTCGCTTTCACTGTTGTTCATATGTCACATGATGAGAGAATAGCTTCAGTTTGATTTTAAAGGGATGCTTATTAACATACATATCTTTCTGATCAGCCTGCACTGCGTGCATTGACGTGTGCTCTCACCATATCATAGGGGATTCCTATATTAGTGTCATGTAGTGAATTCAGACACATGGTGAAAGAAGAGACAATGATACCTACCTGAGAAGTGTTCCTAGTTTCTACCCAAGAAGCTTGGGATGATCCTTCCAGGGGCAGTCAAGTGCTGGAAAACATGAGAGAAATATGTAACTCCTGACTTCCCACTCCCACTAAATCACCAGCCCAGTGTGAGCCAGGGACCCCTGCCTTTCACATAGCTGATATCTGTCAGAGGCAGCTGCAGGGAGGGCCACCCAATTCAGCTGGTTCCAAGTACCCTGAAAGGCTCCCATAAGCTAAAAATTACACATCAATAAAAATAACCTTGAAATTCTTTTTATAAGAACCGTACAGTCATCTAAATGTTTGTATTATGACTGTCATAGACAGGAATTGATGTATTTATTATTTTCATCTACATTCCTAAGCCTCACCTGCATTTTTTGCTCTGTAAATATTGGATGAAATTACTTTAAAAAGAAACCTCGAGCTTTAAACACATGTATAAACCATCCATTTAGATTACTAAAGTGAAAGAGACACTATTTGAGTGGTTTAGCATAGAAGAGTTAGTTCATTGGAGAGATCTGTTCTTGTAGTTTTGCAGGGGGTTACCAGGGCCAGCTGTGTTCCAAATAAATTTGCTGACCTAAGTGAACTTCCTATCAACAAAATTCTCTCAGGCTCCCATTATTTCTCTTCAACAATTAATCAACAGCTGCTGAAAAGTTATGAGTGTGCTTGTAATTTTCAGTAAAATTAATGGAACTCCTATCTTCTGAAATGTAGAAGGAGGCTTTTCTTCCTAACCCTGGTGTGAATTTCCTGATTTATTTTTTAAATCAATTACCCTTCTGAACTCCCACGTCTCCTGTCTTTGGCAGAAAGGATCCCAGGCTCTACCATGACAGGCATGGATAGCTTTCACTGATGCCTATAAATTCAGTCTTCCAAAGCAGTGACCTCTACTGTAGAAAGATGCTGATGTTTGTCAGAATTCTGTCATGCATAAACAGGATATGGTTACTCCTTTTGAATTCATGTAGACATTTAAGTTTTCTTTTGGGAATTGGTATTATCCGGTATCTGTTCTGCTGCCAGTCAGGGAGAGAGTCCTGTTTGTGTAAACACCCCTTACTCAAAGCAGTGCTTTGAGGGTCTCTGTTCTGCTACAAGGGTGTGTGACAGGCAGAGCTCAATGGCAAACGTGGAGTCGCCCTCACTGGACTCCCTTTGTGAACCAGTGTGGGGGGGTCACTTCTATTGCTTTTTCTTTTCCTGCACCCATAGGAAGATACTGTTTTGTCCTCAGGGGCCAAACATATTGTACTTACACACAAAAATGATACCATATCAAAATATGTTTAAGACCTGATGATAATATTCCTGTTTTAAATAAGAACTTTGGAGCTTTGATGTCCAGGACATTGCACCTTCTTTACTTCAGATCAAAGTGCTCGTTGTTGGACAACTGAAGCAGGAAATAAAACACGCAGCAAGGAAATCACTAAGACACTCCACACATTTAGAATAAAGTCCACCAGATATTCTGGTTTGGTTTTTGAAGGAAGAGCAAATTGTTCTAGAGTTTCATTTGTGGAATACAAAAAGAGTAATCCCACTATGCCAGTGTGACTTCATGTGCAAACAATCTCTCATTTGTCCAAACATTTGCAGGATCAGGCCCTGTCAATTGCTCTCAGTGCCTGAGGATTACGTCATGTTCTTTTGACTTTCCTTCTGTTCAAATAACCTAAAACACAATGCATTTTTTATGACCCAGGTCGCCTTTTGTTTTCCCATGGAGCACAAAAACAACATTCAACAAATTTGACTGATAAAAGATTTTTATCTTACATGGGAAAGCAATGCTGTTTCTCTAAGCCACATGCAATGTATTAGTAATAATGGTATTCCACTTCAAACAAATTACAAACTAATGTTAGTGTTCTTAACAATGTTAAACTAAATAATAACTCCCCACAGGCCAATTTGCATGCAAAATGTAACATTTAAAGCCAAGTTACAATTAGCACTTTGTTATGGAAGTCTGTGGATTGTAATTTACCGAAACAAAGTTATACTTGCTGCAAGAAATTTTAATTTATGAAAAATTACACATTTAGAATTGCTGCCACAGTGGACCTACTTGTATTAAAATGATGGGTACCTAATAAATACATCTATTACTAATGTAATGAATGACAAAAATGAAACAAAGTAAAAGCAGGATTAATGATTGAGCCTTTTCGTAAATAAGGGATGCAAGTTACTGATGATGGCACATACAGCAATATGTGTCTGAGAGGAGGAGGGAAGGAGAGGGGTCTGAAAGAAGAGGAAATTAAGATAGTGAAGGGAAATAGGAAAAGCAAGGAGGGATACATAGAGTAGAAAGAACAGAGAAATACACAGGATATTAATGAATTGAAAATTAGTGTAAGAGTAAACTTGAAAAATCTAGCTCAGCAAAGATGGATCACACTAGTACTTCATTTCCCTTGGGTGAATGCCATAAATCACCTGATAATGATAGTGAAAGTTCTCAATCCCACAGACTTTATTTGAAGGGAAAGAACATTAATTATCTGATGTGAGTACTTACAAAGCAACAACATACAAATACAGACATTCTGATGTTAAAAAATAACTTTTCCATCCACCCCCCTGAATTCATGCTTAAAAACTTGAGGTTTGTTGTTCATTTTAGTTTGAGGGGGTTTGGACCTCAGGGCTGTCTGGCAGATCTTCCATTCAAAAATAAAAGGCCATAAGAGTACCTAAAATGTCAATCTGCTTGGCAAATACTGCTAAATATGGTCTGCAAATACCAGCTGAAATTTTTTAGGGATTTCCTTTCATTTATACACACATGCTTTTGTACTCCCTTCACAAACTTCAGACCTTTCTACTTTAGCAGGACACAGGTCCCCAAGTACTGCGGCACATCACCAGAGCAGGCACTCGGTCTCTCTGTCAGCCAGACCTGGGGGGGTCACATGCATCTGTGTGCTGGGTTCACGTGACTCACTACAGACATGTGCTGTCATCATCACATCTGCTTGCATGGCAGGGAAAGGCCTTACCAACCAAGCCTGTGGCTGTCCACCGGCTCCAGGTCTCCACTCCACCTGCAGTGCAACCACTGAGGCTGGGAAGGAGAAGGCGTGGGCCAAACGTGCAAAACTCACACAGGCTACAAGACGTCACTACAGGTGTGGAATATTTATGTGGTGGACATTTCCACTGTACATGTTTCAAAACTGCTTGGGTAATCTGGTGTCTTCAGGGAACAGAGGCATTCCCACATAATTTATCTGACTAACCACGACGACTATATGAGTTCAGCCCTTTCACATATGAAGGAATCACTGGGAACTCTGCTTGTGACAGTCCACTGAGCTAAAAATAACATGGAATATGATCTCCCCATGGATATCCTGTGAGATAAGAGAGTCTAAATTTAAGATAAATCATTCTTTGAGGTTATTTACCCACCTCTAGTTAAATCTGATAGATGTCTTAATCTATAAAAAAGTTCTTGACAGTATAATCTCAAATTAGGTCATAGCTTGCCTTTGGTAGGATGATACTTAGGCAGGACTGGGCAGCACTGTTTGATTGAAGAATGAAGTGAAGAATGTGGTAAACACCCAGTAAGCAGCATAAATTCAGTCACCCGTAAAAAACCACATTTATACATTTCACACACTTGGCAGCTTCCCCTTTTGATGGAGATCAGGGTGAATGGTGCACTCAAGATTGTACCATATTACAAGGAGAGCTCAGAGGACCGAACTGAGCCCAGGAGAAAGTAGTCACCACTCCATTGTTCTCTGTGGTTTTACACCCACTGACACCAGCACAAAGCTTTGCTTTGGTTCTATGAATATCTTTCTACTAAGAATTGTTTCTTTCTTTTCCTTAAATATTATATCATTATATGCTTTCACAAAACAACAATGACATGTTCCTATGATCGAGATTCTTCTATCAAGGCTTCAAAAATTCTAATAATAGAACAAAATGTTTTAAAAATAAATGGGAGGGATGTGGAAAAAAATGACAAAATAGATCAGATTTGCTAAATGCTTCTTTTTATTTTTAGCTTGCTTGGTTTGCTTCTTTATAAACAGTCTTGTTGCTTTACAGGAGTGTATTCAACTCAATCAATTCAGATTCTAGATTCAACCTAGTCTGATTCCCTGTTTGACTTAATGTATAGTGGGTGTTCTCATGGAACCAGTTGAAGCTGCTCACCAGAATATAAATTTAAACACTGGTTAAATGCTCCTGGAAAATGAATCAAAAACTCTTATTACAGTATAAAAGCAAAACTATAGACATGTATCCATTGAGTATGTAGCTGGTAAAAGATAATTCACAAAACATAAATACCTCTATTATAATATTTTTCTTCATCTTTTTAATTTCAAGAATTGTCAGCATGCTCAAAACTGCCCATTCTGGTAGTCAAACATAGGTATTGTGTTCCAGGGGCGTGCTTTTTGGTTTTTTAAGTTTTTCTGGTTTAGAAGATTCTACTGAATCCCATTGTAAGGTAGTCTCCAAGCGATTGAAAATGTTGCACTTGCAATCAACAAAAAATAAATAAATGGAAATTAAAAACTCAATAGGACTTAATGAAGGAGCTTATCCTTCTTTCCCATGAATTCTTTATTTCTATTTCATTTGAAATTTCTTCTACTGTGGCAAATGAGGTAAAATGGCATGAAACCTTCCTTTATAAATACAAACATGTTTTCTCAGTGCACCTTTATAACCAATCACTGAGAGGATGAGTTCTTAGGAACTATCAAGAAATGACAGTGACAGCATCCCTTTCTGATGGCTAATGCTTTATACCCAGGAGATTTTATTGAACTTATAGCACTGCATGATCTAATAGTAAAAGGCCATAGCTATAAATGGTTAGGAAAGTTCTCTATATTGACCAAATCAATTTTCTCCAGCTTCACCCCTGAAACAAATATGAAACTAATCGTCAAAAATGTCTTGGCAATTTCTGGAAAATAAAGTTATGGTTCAGATCCCTACTGGAAAGACTAAAAGGCAGGGGTGATTATTTTACTACATGAGGCTACCTGGTGATTTTAGAGTGGTATTATTCAATAAACACATACAGCCCCTTTACCTGGCAATGATTTTACATTGATTCCTTTTTTCTCATTCTCCAAAAGCTAGGAAGATTAAAGAAAATGAATAAAGACTTATCTCAGCATTTCACCTGATGTGAATCAACATGTCGTGGTTTAACCCCAGCTGGCAACTAAGCACCACTCACTAAGCTCCCTCCCCCCCGGCGGGATGGGGGAGAGAATCGGAGAAAACTCATGGGTTGAGATAAAGACAGTTTAATAGGTAAAGCAAAAGCCTCACATGCAAGCAAAGCAAAACAAGGAATTCATTCACTACTTCCCATCGGCAGGCAGGTGTTCCGCCATCTCCAAGAAAGCAGGGCTTCATCACGCGTAATGGTTACTTGGGAAGAAAAACATCATCACTCTGAACATCCCCCCTTCCTTCTTCTTCCCCCAGCTTTATATGCTAAGCATGACGTCATATGGATATGGGGTATGGAATATCCCTTTGGTCAGTTGGGGTCAGCTGTCCCAGCTGTGTCCCCTCCCGACTTCTTCTGCACCCCCAGCCTACTCGCTGGTGGGGTGGTGTGAGAAGCAGAAAAGGCCTTGATGCTGTGAAAGCACTGCTCAGCAGTAATGAAAACATCCCTGTGTTATCAACCTTGTTTCCAGCACAAATCCAAAACAGCCCCATACTAGCTACTATCAAGAAGATTGTCTCTACCCCAACCAAAACCAGCACACAATGTGAGTGACTTCTATAAACCTGTGCCCACTTAATCCGGCTGTGTATATGACAGTTTTATTAAATGGAAAGGTTGTGATGCAATTTAGTGAAACACATTGAAATAAGACGTTTTAACAGACTACAAACAATAGACCTTTTTCATTCAAAATCACAAAAAGGTTCATTTAAAAACATGGTTAATTGAGACCCTACTTCAGATCAGTATTTATCCGAGTGCTTTATTTTAAATCCAAAAACAATTATTATGGCTACCTTGGAGCTGAAAGGAGATGACAATGTTAATGTGGGGGTAGACTGGATGGAGAACATTATTTTTAGTCAAAATTCATTCAGTGACATATGCTAAAATCCAGATTATAGAATAGTAACACATCACTTGACTGATAGAAATGGTAAATTCTTAGCTTGCTTCAAATAGGTAAGACATATCCAAATATAACATTCCTTGTCAATACAATGATGTTAGTAGATGCAAACTAATATGATTTGAAAATGTATCCATTCTGAATGTCCATGTGATAGCAAGAGAGAAACACTTGGGACTTTTAAAGCCACATGTAGTATTAATATACTCATGCAAGTCATATAGGACACTGAAATTTCCTAGTTGAAAATTACGCATTCTTACCTTTCAATAGTTTTAGTAGGCATATAATTCAAGTTTATTTATAAACAAAACGGGTTTAATGGGTATATGTATACACTCAGAACATGTATCAAGGGTTGCTCTTTTGCACCTGTGATTGATGGTTTCCTTCCCTTTGTTAATATATGAAGTTTCTAAAAGAATCGTTTTTTCTTGCAGCCACAGATGTTATATCACAAACAGAGAATTATGTTGCCTATTATAAATAGTTCAAGTGTAAAGAAATATTTCATGAGAAATTTCCTGTTTATATACATTTATCTTCAGTAACTATCTTTGAAGAGAAACCGATAGAAAAAAAGAGAGCTGCATATATAGGTAATACTGATATATTTTAGTCATTTGTTTTTAAATGTTTGACAATACAAAAAATAATCTTTAGGTTAATGTTATGTTTCTCCTCCCTATTCCCTGTTTCAGATGTACATATCTACTTTTGAAACAGATCTTAATCTTTTTTGTTTAGACTAAATGTCCATCTCATATTGTAACTTTGTGGAGTGTTGATCAAACACATATACTGAGAGAATATGTCCAATATCTATATTTTTGACTGAGAGGTAGTAACTGGAATATCTGATAGTATATACCTGATACAAGACTTCATTAACTGTTGTAAAATTTCAGATAAGGTAAGACAAGACTTTCATGTCTAAGTATTAAAATATCCATCAGATTAAGTATATATTTCTCAAGGAGAAGAACAGTGTCTCCCAGGATACAACTAATTATCAGTTAAGGAAGGAAACCATCAGAAGTAGCAACTGATAGACTATTAGTGCCATTGCATTTTCTATAGAATTAATTCAGCTGCCCTTAAACAATGCCTTTGAGATGATGCAGTAGTGAACAGAGACGAAATTATTAAAACTAGTGGGGGGTCAAGGAGAAGAGGTCAGTTTCTCAAAATAAAACCTTGTTAAAATTCCAATGATAAAAAGCTTCATTTTTTCCAGTCTTTAAAAAAGTTATATCAAGCTCTTTTCTGTTAGAAGAGCAGTCTTCCAGGATGAACATTTGACGTAATATTCTTTTTTCTTTTTTTTTAATCAAGGCTAGTATAACAATTCAATGTAGTCTGCCCTCTGTAAAAGGAGTGGAATCAGGTTAAGATCTGTAAATGCTTTGGAGGCATTTCTTAATTCTACCAGAGTTTAACTATTTCTTTTTTCTTGTCTTGGCTCTTCCTGTTTTAAAAGTGATTTCACATCTAACACACCCTAGATAGAGTGTCAGGAATTCAAATAATATTCCAAAGAAACGAATGATTAACTGTGAATAAAGGTCCTTCCTAAGCTTTAAAGTGTACTGTAGTTCATTTTAGAGGAATAATTTTAAAAGAATAAAATCTTCATAATCCAAGAAAAGAAGAGTTTCTCTGTCTACTTTTTAAATGTTGAGAATCCCAGGAGCAGTTTTTTAAACTACATTTCTGAAGATTTCATAGGAAAAATATATATAACTGTAATATTTGATGCAGGTAGTAATGCATCAAATGGTGCAATTTCCTTGGTGAGGAGAGAAAGCCCTGTTCAGACAAAGCTTCTGCATTTTTTAGCTTTGATACTGTGAGAATCCTCTCACTGTTTTGAGTGCTAACTCTCATGGGAGTAAAAGTAATTGTATGTCTGTGTTTGCAGACTTTTGCGTTTGCTTCCTTCCTTGCCTCACATTGTTAGGAAGAGCAATCACCATAGACTTTAATGAGCCAGAAAGGGATGGGTATCTCTTTCTTGCTGATATTCAACATGAGATGGTTTCTACAAGTCTGTGTAACAGAACAGGTCTTTATTTATTTAAATTGCAATTGAAGCTCTTCAGAAACTGTCTTCTGTTTATCTGCCTACTTAGAAATTACAGGTGACCATCAGTAGTTATGTATATTAAAGATCGAGGAGGAAAAAAGAGAAAGCATTAAAACAAAAATTTAAAAATTGCATAAATGCAGTGTCATTGATTCAACATGCCATTGACAGAGCTTGTCTGTGACAACAGAGCTCTGTGGAGATACTGATTCCTCACCAGATTTGAGGTGGAACACACATCAAGGAATGACAGATATGTCAACATAGTAGTTCATCACTTTAAGCTCCACTTTCTTCAGAGTTATTTTACTTACAGTAAATACATAGATACGTTGATATTCAATAACTGTGACTTATTTCACTATTAAAGGGTCATTAAATGAAAACTTTAATTTCTATCTTCTTTTGTAATCTACTGATATTCTTGAATGTACACATAGCTGAACCTTTCTAATATCTAAACATAAACTATTGTTTATGGATCCACGCTTTGGAAAATACAGATAACAGTAAGTGGAATTTTCCTATTCTGTAAGAAATAAGTGTATCTAAAAGAAGCTAGATAATGGTCCAAAATGCTCACTTCTCATTTATAAATATTTCTCATATGCTCAGAGATAAGTCATATGTTATGCAGTTATACATTTTTTTCCGATTTGCAAGTACAGACCTTTATCTGATTATTTTTCTGAAACTATTGATACAAAGCAGAGGTGATACAACAATAAATGTTCAGTAAATTGGATGTATGAAGGAAAAACAGACTGCTGCTCACTTTTCTCTCAAATCACTTTTTCACCTGCCTGTGGACTACTTCAGTAGAGCCCATAATAAGTATATAGGTTATTACAGAAAAAATAATTCTTAAAGGTTATCTTTAGTGTAGAGAGGCCAATGAATAGTAAGAGAGAAGATGTCTCAGATGTTGATGGTTGCATCAGAGCAGCAATCTAGCCTGGAGGATTTGAAATAACTTCTGGAGTAGAGTCTTAGGAAAGTATAGCAGAGTTAGCTTTGGTGAGTTATTCCCTGAGTCTCATCTCAAAAATTATTTTGCTCTTCTTTTAAAATGTGCTTTTTAAAATGAATGATAACCAATTTTTATGCTACTGTATGTGAAGTAGTGAGCAGCTTAGGATGATGATATAAAATGACATTTTCTACTTATTTTCTTTTATGCTTATAAGTGAACTAGCTGTAAGACACTATGGTATATATGTGGGAGTTTGCACCTCATTAAGCCTTAAATTGTGCTAGGTATCTGTCTGCAAAGCTATTGTAAAAAGAGAAACTGGGGAAAAAGATCACTGCAGTAAAATGTACACATCAACTTTTTAAACCTTGTCATGAAAACAGCTGAAGAAACTGACTTTTCATAACCTTCTTCCCTAATAACTGTACTTTACATAACAAGGTCTGAACTGCTCCTAAACGTACAAATAGACAAGGCCTGCTTCAGCAGCTAAAACGTGTCCTGTCCTTTTGTTCACGTTTCACAAGTTAATGAATTTCCTTTAATAAAAGGGAGCAAACTGCTAAGGAAGCTAGCCAAGGGAAGAAAACCATTAAAACTGTTGAAGGAAAATTATTTAATTCCACCCTTTTGCTCTAATGGAACTTTTGAAAGAAAATAAGAACTTTTGTCTCAGAGAAACACTTTCAGCAACTGAAGAAGTTGTTCTTGAGTTTTACCCCACCTATACATGGCAACAAACCAAGGATGATTTCTCTTTAGAAAAGCACAGCACCAGCAGCTACAGATGTCAGTATTTGCCATTGGTAATATACATTATGCTCTCAGCTTTCTTAGATGGAGAGGACAGCAACGTAATGAAAACAAATCTTGATATTTCTTGAACAAAGCATTATGTATGAATGTATGTATGATAGAGACAAGGAACCTTCTGTTGATGAGAATAATAATTGTATGATGTTAAAATAAGGAAGAGTAACAAAAACATCATCAGTGTAACTCCATTCTTGCACTAGAATAACCAGATCTCATAATAGAAAATGATCAAGAATTTTTTGAGGAACAGTTGTGTGACAAACACAAGGAGTACAAAAATTTCATCAGAAAACAGCAATACAACTGTGGGAGAAGCAGCTGAACAAAATCTATACTTTATGAACAGTGATACTTAGAAACTGGAAGACTAGGAAGGAATAATGGAAATTTAAAGGATGTGGCAAAATCTGAGGGGTAACATGTCCAATGAATGAAGAAAGGACAAGACACTTTGAAGGAATATACAGGATACCTAGTAGCTGGAAGTCTCATCACTAGAGCTGTATTCTTACTTGACCAGCAAACTTACCAACACACGTGTATAAAATCAAAATCATCTGGATTTTAATTTCAATAGCAGCGTGGCTGCTACTGTTGTTCAGCGAATACAGGGATGGCTCTCTGTTAAGACTGAATCTAATTCCACATGGGCCTAATACAGAAGATTTCTGTGGTCAGCTCCTTGGGGAAGTAAGCAAAGGAGAGAACATCCTTCAACAAATAATATATATCATTATTATTCTGTAAGGTAAAGAGTTTAAAACTGTTATTCAGCAATATAAGAGTTACATTTATTAGAGAATGATTGACAAAAAGCAGCCTCCACAGAAGATTCTACACATTCACAGGCTAAAGAAACTGCCAAGGGAGTACTTTGCACAATTGAACTAAATTATATACAAAGAAAGACATTTCCCACAGCTGGCCATATATAATCATCATCATATTACCTTTTTTCTCTTAGCTGAAGTGCACATGTCTCTAGCTCGCCTTCAATAGACAGCTCTACTCTGAACAAGGAACAAAATTTTAAAAGTAAATAATGAAGAGGAACCTTCTGTTAGACTTAGAGAAACTGAAAGCATTTTTATCCTACCCAACTCCTCCCATTCCTCAGCTTCTGACAATTCCTTGGGTATGAGAGACCAGTTTGGAAACTCTTCTTAAAGTTTAGTCCTCAAAAATAAAATCAGAAAAGATAGTGGTAATGGTTAAAGTACTATTATTGTCATTAAATAAAGAAAATTCCACTTTAAAAAACTCATTTGAAGAAGCTGAATGAACTACCCCCACTTTTTCATGCATCATATTGTTCCACAACAGTGGTTGCAATCTCCCACAGAAATCTAGAGTTTTCTTTCAAGAAGTCTTACAGAAACTGAGCTGTTAAACTCCACTGAGAAAGGCAGCCATAGCAAAGCCTCTGGTCTGCCAATACCTCAGCATTCTTTTCTGCACTTTGTATTTTGAAAACAGAAATGTATCATAAGTTCTCAGCAGCATTTATTGGGTTCAGAGACACTTGGTGACTGTCTACTCATGGCTACAGTTTTCTTCTTTTTTTTTCTTCCCCACGTTGTCTGATGTGCTTTTCTCTCAACATACATACTTGCGAAAATCAACGGATGCTACCTACCAAACTAATTAAGCAGTTAAGCAGTTACCAATATAAGAACAAGTTTTATAGGAAGATGTTAAAGTCCACATAAACCTTGTTCCCAGTAACGGCCAGTCATCTTCAGCAAATTATAAACAAACAGGTAAAGGATGGCTAATGCCAGAAACCCATTCAATGCTGCCAAAGAAGGTGGGGCGGAGGAAGCCATTTTACAACAGGGTTGCTACCATACCGGTGGCCCCCTAATGGCCTGTTTCTGAAAAAAAAGCATGTCTTGAACCCTCTGGTACTTCAAAATAAGTTGTTGTGCAAATTCCATGAGGGACTCCAGTGCATAAAAGGTGCATTTAAAAAAACAAACAACAACAACAAAAAAAAGATGAAGAAGTTGTCAGCATCATACCCAGTTAACTAGCCATGCCTCCTTACAGAACTTAGCAGTAAATAGCAAGACACCCACTTTTTCTGGAAAAGATATAAATGTCACATGAATTGCATTCAAATGTATAAGCTTAAGCTTGTAAACCTTAAGCATTTTTCCTCTCTACAACCAATAGCTGGAGATGAGGTGCTTCCAAGCAGGGATTTCTCTCATCATGAGACAAGCCTCTAATCTAGGTCAGGTAAACCCCCTTCATTAGGTATATATTTTTCTCTATTGATATAAACACAGACTATAGGATTAACTCAGATTTAGGTGTTTGTCTTCTTCAGTTATAAGGAGAGGAATCTGACTCCATGTTATATTTTCAGGTGACGTAGTCTGGAAAGCAAATTGGAAACTGGTCTTCATAATTGTGATGGGTTGTCTAAGTAAAATGATAAGAATCTGTTCATATCCATTAAAAGAAATGTAACATTTTATTTTTATATACATTTTAATACTTTATTATTTAAAAAATGGAAGAAAGAACAGATGAAGCATTTCCAGTTCTTTCCACTACTGTGTAACTGTGTATGTTTCTGACAGAATGGGGTAGGGGCTGGCTTTCAAAACTGAAAAAGACACTCATTTTTGAGTATTATACACAGCCCTCAAAAATCACACTACTCACTTTGCAGACAGACATGCAGCCTGATATTTTCTAATTGTAAGTGTTTTACTGAAATCCAAATAACAATTTAATAAGTTAAATGTAAATTTAGATCGAACTTTGCAACTAATTTGCAGTTATGCTGCTTATCTCATTAACAGACAGACAATTTTATTTTATTCTTCACAGATAATTTCATTTTATTCTTATACACTTTTGATTCTAAATATTAACCCAGAAGTACCATAAAACATTAAAATGTTATGTTAGTATAGTTATAGATTCAAATTACACTGTAACACTTTCCTTTATGTGCCTTCTTTGTATGTGCCTTACCATTCAAATTTTAAATATATTATCAATTTATATTTTCAATTGATGTTTAGAAGAACGAAGCACACATAGAATTCAAGAAATTTTATATCCAAAATTATACAGGCTCTCTTTTGTTCTCTGCTATTTTTCAGTGGCTGAAGTGCTAAATAATTGGGTTTACTTTTCTCTTAGACAAATGAGTATACATACAGTAGATCAATAATATATCACAGGAAAGAGATAACCTAGTGTACAGAGGTGAATTTTCATCTTGTCTTTACTTAAAATGAATGTAATATAAGCTAGTGAAACAGTACCTAAATTCAGACTAGTTTGTTGTAATAAAACTTTAATAGAAGGAGGCCAAGTGACCAATCTTGCAATTTTCACTTGCCTGGTTAGTGCACGTGGTCCGTACAAATTCTGATTGACAACAAATTCAAAAGTGTTTTCAAAACGTTTTCCCAAGATGTTAATGATGAGTCACAAAGAGCTGCAGTGTGTTGCCTCTATCCCTCATCTAGTATAAGCTGTTAAAGATTTTTGCAGAGCAGACTAAAAGAAAGGCCATTGTCTTCATAGTGCTTCTTTGAAGTGAACAGCTACTGCTCATGTATTTCTGTAGCTAAGAGGAGTGATCTGAAGGAGTACGGATTTCATCAGCATCCAGTCTTTCCCAGCAAGGACAGCTTGTGCTTCTCACTGTCAGAAGAGATCAAAAGGGATCATTCAGTGTCAGACACGGAATAGTTACAGCATTAGTATTTACAATTTTGTACTTTTATTTCAGACATTTATCGAAATAAAGCAAGAACCTTTGTGATACATTTGCTAAAAATAAAATTGGATACAAAGATGTTTAGGAGCCATGGAGATTTTGCTGGAAAATCTCCAAGCTCCTAGTTTCCATGCTGCAAAAGGGCATGGCACTAGACACGAGTGGTGTCTCCCCAAAACAGAAGGAATGTGTGCAATAGAATCATAGAATAGTTTGGATTGGAAGGGACCTTTAAAGGCCATCTAGTCCAAGCCCCCTGCGATGAGCAGGGACATCTTCAACTAGATCAGGTTGCTCAGAGCCCCGTCCAACCTGACCTTAAATGTTGCCAGGGATGGGGCATCTACCACCTCTCTGGGCAACCTGTTCCAGTGTCTCACCACCCTCATTGTAAAAAATTTCTTCCTTATATCTAGTCTAAATCTACCATCTTTTAGTTTAGAACCATTACCCCTTGTCCTGTAACTACAGGCCTTAGTAAAAAGTCTCTCTCCATCTTGCTTATAAGCCCCCTTTAAGTATTGAAAGGTTGCAGTAAGGTCTCCCCAAAGCCTTCTGTTCTCCAGGCTGAATAACCCCAACTCTCTCAGCCTTTCTTCGTAGAAGAGGTGTTCCATCCCTCTGATCATTTTTGTGGCCCTCCTCTGGACCCGCTCCAACAGGTCCATGTCTTTCCTGTGCTGAGGACTCCAGAGCTGGACGCAGTACTCCAGGTGGGGTCTCACCGGAGCAGAGGAGAGGGGCAGTGTCATCTCCCTTGACCTGCTGGACATGCTTCTTTTGATGCAGCCCAAGATCTCTTTGGCTTTCTGGGCTGCAAGAACACATTTCCAGCTCATGTCCAATTTTTCATCCACCA
>NW_009218254.1:0-23208 GCF_000690835.1 Fulmarus glacialis | reverse complement strand
TCCCAACCTTAACGATTCTATGATTCTATAGGGACAGCTTCAGGGACACCTATGTAATAAATCTAATTTCGAATAGTTTAAAAAATGTTTTCGATTGTGAGCCACAGATGTGTGTCCATAAAGTGGAGAAAAGAAGGAAGATAACTGAAATTGCTTTACATTCTTGTAGAAGTGACACCTAGGAGATAACATCACAGGACTTTAAGCACTTTTGTCCCAAGGCAAAGAGAGTCCTGACATAGTTAAAATCTTCACTTTGGCATGTGATTAACATGAAGATACAGGAAAATTGATAGAGCTACATCAATTAAATTCTGTGAAGCCTCTTGACATGTTGATGTTAAAATACCTTGAAAAGCTTGTCAAATCATGAGATACTACTTTTCCTGTATCGTTTTATATCCTCCTCACTCTTTATAGCAGCAGATTCTGATGTCTGCTAAAATGAGAGTAATGGCAACTGCAGTGGGGAGTTTGTCGGTTGAGGAAAAATTACAGCAGTGTTGGAACCATTTAATAAAAGGAAATCTACTGAAACTATCCATTACATTTTTTCAACTTTTAACTTTCAAAAGTATTGTGAACCCCAGTGTCAATACTGAAGACTTTGAAGATGGTAACTCTGCCGTGTGAGAGCTGTTGCTTAATCTAGTCTTTCTTTGTATTTGAAATTAGTCATAAGACTCTTATGCAAGGAGACAACCTTGATAGCCTTAGTGCCCTAGTCCAACATTTTCAGCAACCCAGGTATCTACTGAAGTACAACAGCTCAGTTGTGTGGTTACAAGAAGACACTTGTGTATTGCAAATGTCTGTGTAAGTGGTTTAAATATCTGGGTTTTGCTTTGTGTAGAAATAGGCCCACTATGTTAGATTGGTACTTTCTCTAGCAGTATCATGAGTCTGCCTCATTTTGCAGTGACATTTGTGAGTTATCCACCTATTCTGCTACCAAAAGGAAGTTTGGATTGTCGCTTCGTTTGGCAGTTTTACACAAATATGTTTTCAAGAGCTCTGCTGTGATATTGAGGTTTGTGGTTGTGCATTCTCTAACATTTTAATAGGAAGCAAAGCTGATTCTTGTTTACAGTAAACTCCAGTCAGTGCAGCAGTAACAGGCTTTTGTCTAAGCAGTCATTTTTTAAAAGGCTACCCACTTTACAAATGAGAGCAATTGAAGAGTATTGACAATTAGGAAACAATGGATGGAACTGGTTCGTAGAGGCAGTGTTTGGTATCAATGGTTTTTGCTTTTTGTCATTAACGCATAGTTAGACTGTTGTTGAAAGTTTTGATCCTTGGAAAAGGTGGAGGGGGAAGTTATTTGTCTGGGGAAAAAGTCCAAATGCACAAAGGTACTAGCTTAATAACTTCTGATTAATTTTTCCCCTAATGCTGTCTTCTAGCTGTACAAAAAAAAAATAGTGTTAGTGCCATTTCTTGTAGTATAAAGTTTTCATGAAGACGTGTGCTCTGCTGAAATGTTCCACATGCTTTGCTAAAGGTTACATCAGTCAAAGAATTTAAATAACCTTAAATACTCATGTGTTTAAAAAGTAACTTGTCTTATTTTCTGAGCTTTTTGTCTAAAGCATTGGTGTATCTGTAAAGGTGCCAGCCGTTAACATATTGCCAAATGAAACTGCAAGAATGTTGAGGCTTTTAATGACTTCTTCCTGCTACAGACAAGTGAACTTATGTGCTGCCATAAACAAGGTCACTATATAACTAAGTGATGTTACTTTTAAGAGAGATTTATTTTGTGGAAGTAAAATCATATCTGGATCCCCAAGCTGAAGTGTTGTATGCAGACAAAATGTTTTGTCAGTGGTCTAAGCCCGAATAAAGGGAGAGTCCCTTGGCTGTGTTCAGATACTTGTCCCTGGGAATTTTTGTATGCTTGTACCTACATACCATAGTGAGGAAGCAATGAAGGGGGGAGTAGGCAACATTACGATGCGAGGCCAATACTGTACCACGTTCTTCCAGGTATCCAACTGTTACCAAATATATTGATTTTAAAATACTTCCTTGTGAAGGGTATATGCTGATAGGAGTGTGATTGGATGTTTAAGACCTACTAATTGTTTAATTTGTTTTGTGTACTGCCACTTTCTGCCAAGTTACCTAGCTGGGAATGAATAATTTTTGGTAATAATTCTAAAAATTGTGATAATATTTAGAACTGTAAATAGTAACAGCCATTTGGAATCAGGCAGATGATGCATTTAGTTGATATTCTATCTTTGAGTGACCAAGGCTGTTAATCTCAAGGAAAGGTAAAAATTGCAGTAGGCAAATACAGTGCAACAGAGTCTCCTCTTAAGTTGTAGATGATGCAAAGCGTTAATGCTTTGGGTTACTTAATTCTTGATTTGCTACTCATAAAACTGTACCATCATTCTTTTTACTGAAGCTCTAATAAGGGAAGGAAGTGATACCCAGTGTTCACAAGTATACTTGTATCACAGTAGGAAGGTAAACTTCAAATGATCTCTCCTGTCAGCTGAGATGGAGGGTGGTAGCCTCAATGTGACGGAGTAATGATCAGCTGGATGCAGTAGCGTGTCCAAGAGGATGTGTAACTTTTATTATTGGGTGATTTTCCTTTAAAGAAATTCTAACTCAGTTTTCTGAGTTTTGAGTGAAGTTTGTCAAGCACTAGAGAAATAAACATTTTAACTTGTCTATTTTTCATTAAATTGTTATTGGCAGATCTAAGCATTGAAATTGAGAAATCATTTAAAAACTATTCTAGTTCTTTAGACACTGTTCCTTTTGTTTTTATCTTTAAGGGAGTAAACCAGATTGACAATGATCTGAAAGCAAGAGCCTCAGCATACAATAATCTGAAAGGGAACCTTCAGAATTTGGAAAGAAAGAATGCGTAAGTCACATAGTTTTTTGCTAATGTAGCACAGGAAAGTATCTAACGTGAAAACTTAGTAACATGTGAAGAGGTACAGGCTCTAAGCTTAATGTATTTTTGAGGTGTTTATCAATCTTCAATAGCAGCTGTCATAAAAGAACATTTATTACCAGCTGACTTGCTGGTAATAGCTCACTTGTAATTGAGAAGCAATTATGAAATACACAAAAGCATGTACAAATAGTATAAATTGCTGGAGCTTTTGAGAGAAGCTTGCTGTTAAGTAGCAGTGTTACACACCACTTTAAGTGTCTGTCTAAACAAGGAAGTCTTTCCCTTCACCCCAATTTATGCTTTAAGCATATCAGTGTTACTGGGTTTCTTCCCTCAAAATTAACCAGCAGAGAGACAGCTGCTGCATACATGCAGATGATAAATTAAACAAGGACTGCATGCTGTCTTGACATGTACATGTGATGATTATCTGAAATACAGTTGAGGTACAGTACTTCTGTGCAAATGTGGTTGATTAATTTGACCCAACCCTACCATTACAGTTAATGGTATGAGCCTGCTGGCTGATTCAGAACCATGGGTCGTACTAATGATAGCCATTTTATGAGTGAGCCTTAAGTTCCATCTTAAGCCATGGTAATTTGTCAGCTAAGCCCCATTAAATCTGTGTATGTTCTTAGTCTTTTGTGAATATGAGGCAATATGCTGCTTTAAATTTTTATTGAGGTTCCGTATGTAGGTCTGTACTAGGTTAGTTGTAACTTTGAGGCTCTATGCTAGACTTCACAATTAATGGTTTTAATGGTTCTTGTGTTTTTAAATCACTTTTAAAAAGAGAACTTGGCTTCTTAGGTGTGTGAGGTATTTGGAATGTGGAAATGACGCACAGCAGTGGAACTACTGATAAAAACTTTCAGTGACTTTAGACAGTGAGATATAAAATGCATATAAGGACATTTTGTTTGCTCTGCTAATAGTGAATGCTTAAGTAAAATATAGTTTTGAAAATGTTACACTATCAAGCACTGGAAAGTGTTGCCCAGACATGTCTTAAACATGTATTTACTCTGGCTGTCTTTGTTTCTTTGCAGGGGAAGCTTGCTAACCAGAAGCCTTGCTGATATTGTAAAGAAAGAGGACTTTGTACTCGATTCAGAATATTTGGTCACGTTATTAGTGATTGTACCGAAGTAAGCTTATTGTTTGTCCTAAGAGCAGAATAAAATAAGAAATTTAAATCAAATAATAGATTCCACAACCCTATAATACTGTAAGAAAGGACATATGAATTTGGGGTTTTCCTGGATGAACTAATACAAACTTTTGGATGCTTAGTAGAGGCAAATGAGCCTGTGTACCTGTATTTGTAAGGAATGCTGAGTGCTCATGAATTTCTTTAAGAAACTGGAGGTTAGACTTATGTCTCTTATCTAATATTAGCCATGGCTAGTCATGTTGCAGAGGTATCCGTATGAAAATAATAAGTGCTGAGTAAAAACATGACTTGTTTTACATTAGAAGGCTTAATGATTGAATTATCCTGGTTAGGACTGGCTGGCTTTCACCACTTAGTGAGTGAAGTCAACTCTTTACTTCTTTGCTCTGCACTTTTGCAGATTGCCAGAATGCTGCTTTTTTACTTATTTAAGTCTCTACAATGGAACATTGTTTATGTCATGTTATAGCTTTGCTGGGAACAGGTTGTTCCTGTCTGAAATGTTTAAACAACAAAAAACCTTTTCCCCTGGCCAAGGAAGGTGGTGATACAGATGTCCTCGAGACTTGTAAAATGAGAAAATGTCACTAGACTGTATTCCTGGAGCTGGGAATGAAGACAGCTTCTAACTTGTAAAGATAGCCAGTAGGCTGATTGTCACATGAAGCAATAGTCTCTGTCACATGTAAAACTCTGGTGAAGGCAAAACAGTTTTGCAATGGCTTTAGCAGAAAACGGGTAGTTAGTATATCTCAACTGTGAGTTTTCTTTTACCTTTGACTTGTTTTTGGTGTTGCAAGGGTGGAACCTCTTCACTACCAACCACAGAAAGGCAGGGCTTCCAAAATTCTCAGTGGTCCTTCAGGCAAGTGCAGGACTCTGGGGAACCCATTTGTAATTGCGGAAAAAGTATTCCTATTAGTAACTCAGAAGAGCAGAGTTACATAAGGAGTTTCTGATAAACCTTGACAGTTAAGTCCATTTGGTCCCCTGAGATCTGTACTTAATGATGACTAATTTAATTTCATAGTTCTTTGATTTCAAAAATTTTACACTTGTAAACTTACATGAAGACTGAAGATAAAATATGTTACTTTTGCTGTGATTATAGTTTATTTAGCAATAATATTAAAAACAGCATGAGGAGGACTGTGCCTGATGTCTTGTGTATTTCCGACAACCTACACCTGGGTTGGAAGATGTGCTGATTAAATGTTTTTAACATTTTTTTTGAAAAACTTGATCCATTAATCTAAGATTGCTTACTACAGTACTAAAAGTCTAACCATAACCTGTGTATTCTCTAGGTTAAATTATAATGACTGGGTTAAGCAGTATGAAACACTAGCAGAGATGGTTGTACCACGTTCCAGCAAGTAAGTTGTTAAATGCTAAATCTCATATTTACATGTGCTATATTTTATAAGTGTTCTTTATTTGTAGTGACTTTGAATTTTAAAGATTGGTCAAAAACTTGTCAAAATGTCTAGCTTTATAGCTTTATCTGATCAAGCTTGATTATGTTGTAGTTGAGGAAAAATTCAAAGGATCTCTAACTCTAGGATTAACAAAGTCATCAAACTAACTTATGTGGGAAGAGTAAAAGAATTGAGAAGTTAATCTAGTTCAGGTCAGGCACATTCAGCTTCAAGCTAGCGCATGGTGGGGTTTAGCAGCAAATACTAGCTGCTAGCCTGTAAGCTTTATGCCTGTATTCAGAGGACGTGAAACAAGCTACATATCAGATCTGTGGTGACTTGAACCTTACTAATTCTGACATCTTTTTTTTCCTGTGTAGTGTACTCTTTGAGGATCAAGATAGTTACCTTTGTAATGTCACCTTGTTCAGGAAGGCAGTGGATGACTTCAAGCATAAAGCCAGAGAATTTAAGTAAGACTTATTTTGTGTGTGTTCTGTCTCTCATGGTTTGAAGGATCTCCAGATAGCCACTTTTGATTTTATTCACTTCCAAATGCAGATTTATGGTCCGTGACTTCCAGTATAATGAAGAAGAGATGAAAGCGGATAAAGAAGAAATGAATAGACTGTCAACTGACAAGAAGAAACAGTTTGTAAGTCTGTATAAACTAGTCATTATAGAAACATGAGACAGCTAAGACTTGTTGTTGCTACATAACAATTTCATGAACTTGTGATTCTGAGAAAGCATTGCAAGGATGACATGACGTAGTCAGCCTGCCACCCAGCTAATCTGCTCAGGGATAATTGAGTTTCCTGTAGCACAAATGCTCCTCGCTGCATTGAACCAAGTGCTGATATTGCAGCTGATAATATATGAAGTTTGAAAATGGACAAGCATTTGAATGAAATAATTGGATATTACTAAAATGGTCCTTAATATAGTTAGCCCATGGCAGCTGAGATGGTGTACTGAAGAGACAACAGAAGTCTCATTAAATTTCTCTTTACTTAGTATTGAAACACCCTTGAGCCATTATGTCCATAGCGAACTCTGCTTTTAAGTTGTCTTTATTATCATGGTACAGATATTGAGTATCTGCTCAAATATACTTAATGGGCTGAATCTTTTTCTCAAGTTTGAATAACATAAATTTTTTTTCCTCTTCCCTTTCACAGGGGCCTCTGGTTCGGTGGCTGAAAGTTAATTTCAGTGAAGCTTTCATTGCATGGATTCACGTGAAAGCACTACGAGTTTTTGTTGAATCTGTTTTAAGGTAATGAGGCAGACCTGAATAGTGCTTTTCTTCCTAGACTTTGTAAGAATTTACACCTAGCTTGGGTTTGCTAAACTGAGGTGTGTGAATGCCACTCTTCCAGGAAGGAGGAAACAAGAGGTCGGGCAGTAAGAATAGCTGATGGCAATAGCTCTTGTTGCCGGTTGTGGAATATTTGAGGTAGATAATTGTGCATCTTGCCCCTTGGATAATCTTTCCACCAGTGCTTTAGGAATTACAGGCACTCTGTAAGTTGCAGCAAGGCATTTCTGCTGATTCTTAGCTTGCTTTATGAGCTGCTTGTAAAAAGAGCTTACTATATCTTCTATTTAAGTGGGAAATGTGAATAATTCAGAATAAAAAGTATTCAGGCTTTGAGTAATATAGCTTGGCATCTTGAAATGTATGCTTTTTCTTTAAAACACGGCTTTCTGAGAATTTTGTAGTCTAAACTTTTCAGTATTAAACTGTCCAATATTCTAACTATAAAATGTCTGCTTTTTCCTTCATACCTATCCAGAAGTTTAGTTACTAAGTTGACTTAAGAACAGCTGTAGTTGTTCTGCAGAAGGAAGGATGTGGATTTTTTTAGAGTTGAAAGGACTTATGCCTTACTCAGAAAACAGGAAGGGTTTTTTTTAGCCTTTTTGATAAGTTATCATAAAAGAGACAACCAGAGAAGAAAAAGAAAAGAAAAAATCACATCAGCTTGCATTCTAGTCTGCTTCATAGCCACTATGGGCTTATTTTGAAGACAAACTTGAGTAAGGGAGAAAGCAAGCTGAACTTGATTTGAATATTGGCAAATGTTTCCACACACCTAGAAAGGAGGATTGAGTAGAGACTAGATTCTCCACCTAGTGGCATAAGCAAAGTCGTGCAAGTAAACTAGTTGGAATGTTCAAAACTCAGTCCGAGACTTCAGGTAACTTTGAGAATTGTGCTAAGTGCTCAAGGATTTAAAATTATTTTAAAAGCATTTAGACTTCTGTGTTGTTATTTTAAACTTGAAGAAAGAAGTTCTACTTTATTGATGCCTTATGAATTTTAGAAACAGAATGGTCTTGCAAAAATGAAAATGAGCAGAATTTCCTCTTCAGCAATAGGATTCTTTCTCAAAATAAAATACATTTCTGCTTTGAAAGATAAAAGAAGGCTTATTTAGGCATTTTCATAGTTTTCTGCTTGACTTCCTCAGGTATGGTTTGCCAGTTAACTTCCAGGCAATGCTGCTTCAGCCTAATAAGAAAACAATGAAGAAACTGAGGGAGGTTTTGTATGACTTGTACAAACACCTTGACAGCAGTGCAGCAGCTATCATTGATGTGAGTATTTTTGTAACTGCTACTCCCCTTCAATATTAGGTTTAGTCTGTTTAAAAAAAAAAAGTCTGTTGGCTTTATTAAAAAGCTACGCTTCTCCATATTCTCCGTCACTCTGTCACAGTACAGAAAATTATGTCTCTATAAAAATGCCACTTCTACTTTACATTTTTGCAAAGCAGATGGTATTTAAAGTTGCAACCAATGCATTTGATGAGCTGTCTGGTATAAAAGTCTCACGTAATTTCTTCTTACTGCATTCTTTCCTACTACCGATGGAAAGATATCTTATAGACTGCATACATATTCATATCCTCAAAGAATTCAAAGTCAACTTTGATCTGAGACTAGGCTTAAGGAACTTGAACACATTTCAGGTCTTTTCTGAGCCCAGAAGGAATACATAAATTGTCCACAGTCTATGGTAACACTGGCCTTAATACTGAAACAACTTTTTTTTTTTTTTTGGTTGCATTGCTGTCTTTGTTTTTAAGTTAACATAGTTGTCCTTCTCTACTGAAAGAGGCTGAATTGGTGTCAAGATGGAGTCATCCTTTCCATCTGTAGAGGTCTCATTTTCATGTTTAAAACTGGTTTGCTGGGAGGCTTATTCTACTAATTTGTTTTGTATTGAAAAGCAGTGCTTTTCATAGTTAAAGATTAACTAAAGATAGACTACACAATGAGTTTAGCGGAATTTAAAAGGATTGAAAATAATCTTTCTTAACGTTATATTTAATGTAATGTTTTTCCAAAATGTTTCCAGGCCTTTTTGGGGAAAGGGGATTTTAGACAATTAAGGTGAAAATTAAAGATGCTGAACTTCATGTGACTTCTGGGATCATTCAGCACCCTATAACATTCTTTTCATAAATTGTTTGTGTTTAGAAGTAATAAAACATAATTCCAGTACTTTTCCTTCCATTTAGTGGCGGTGTGTTTACTATAGCAACAGATATGAATTATTGATACAAAACTACTTAGATTTTGAAAAAGCACTTCTATTTCATTTTGAAAAATACTGTTATTCATTTGTCAAAATTCTAACTTGTCTGTTGCTTAAACAGTCACTTAAGCGTTAAAATTTAAGCTTGAAGTTTTGCCTGGCCTATTTGCTTCTAAAACATATATGAATGTTTCATCTACTTCCGAATAAGAGTCTGAATTGTTAGAGTATAACTGGTTTCAAAACTTTGTTTGCAGGCAACTATGGATATTCCAGGCTTAAACCTCAGTCAGCAGGAGTACTACCCATATGTGTACTACAAGATCGATTGTAATTTGCTGGAATTCAAGTAAAAGTTCCCTAACATGACAATCTTCTCAGTGTTGGTGTAAACAAACAGAAGTGAGGTTGAAGTACAGTAATACTTTTAACATTCTACTAATCATATGCTTGCTTCTTATGTTAGGTGAATTTAACACACAGTGGTCCATCTCTAGACATTTTCTTTTTAAAGAACAGTGTAGGTAATCTGCTTTTAATCAATTATGTCTGTAAATGTATATTGAGAGAATTGAAGTATTTATAAACAGAGTGTGATTTATTTAAGGAAAAGCTCATTCCTCTTTCATATGGTGGTCTGTGTTAATTCCATTTACCATTGTTTATAAAAAAAAACTTGTTTACAGAAGAATAGTGCAAATGTTCATGGCCATTTTGTTCATTTGATTTAGTAGATACAATTGTGTTAACGTCGTTGAACTGTGATGTAAAGTATGTAAAATTGGTATGAAATTGTGCTTTCTGAATGGTTTAAAATTACAATCAAAGCACTGTAAACACAGGAAAAAATAAACATACCTGTGCAAATGTGTCACTTGTACCACATATAACTGTAGATACCTGTGTCTAAACTGAAGCAATGTATTAAGTCTTAAAACCAATGCTACATCCTGCATGCAGTGGTACAGAAATGCAATTGACATCAGCACAAATACTTTTAAGATATGCAGGTATTTCTTCTGCTTTGTGCAGAAATGCTAAAGTATGTTGTTTGGCTAGCAAACCTATGTATGAATGTTTTTCATGTTTATACCTTCATGACTGTAAAGAAAATATCTGAGACGATTGTTGGGAAGATGGGAGTAACCTGTGATGCTAACAAACTAGGCTGATCTGGGATTTTTTGGTAATTCTTTGTTCTTTTCAATCAGTTGAAGCTTAGGACTACTTTATGGCTTTGAATGTACTATTAGATGATTGCTTTTTTTTTGGCAGCATCCTTTCTACTATACAGGGAATATGACAGCTTCCTTTTAATGTGTATAGGAGGGGTTGTTTATTTCAGTAGTAGTTATCACAGCTATTACAAGTGTTCTACATATTTCAGTTGCTAAATATGCGGTAAAAACTGCAGTACCTTTTAAAACTGACTTGAATTAAGACTGAGACTGGAGGAGCACTGATTTGTCAAAATTAGTATTTGAAATACTAGATTTTTTTCTGATTTGGTCCTTAACTGAAAATACTAGTACTGTGAATCTAAGCAATGTAGAGCTTTCAGCTATAGAATCTCTAATCGTGAACCAGAAGCACTTTTGAGGAATTTGCTGTCTTTGATAAGCCAACATTGAGATCTCTAATTATTAAAAGAAAAGGCTAGCTTTTGAGTGTAAGAGTTGCATCTAGTTACTGATAATGAAATGGGATTTGAAGTCCATAAAAAAAATTTACTGTGTAAAATTATATTTGCTTTTCTTACTATTTTTTATATTTTTTTTGTGAGACCAAGTGTTCAGTTGTACCCACACTTCCATGCTCTCTCACTTCCTTACAGAAGATAACAGCTGCTTACTGTGTTGACCAGGTTGTTAAAGTGTGTGAGCAAATGGAAGGGGTTTTCCCCTTTATCACCCAGCTTCACCCCTTCCACTGACTTTCGTTATTACTATGTACAAAGATAGCCGTCTTGGTTCTGAGCCCACTGTAACTGAGACAAACTACTTAGGGGTAAAGAGTTGTGTTGTTTGTTTTTTTTTTTTTGTCCACTGGAAGCATTTAATCCAGCTTCCCTGATCACAGAAGAAATCGGGCTAAACTGTTGTCTCTGTTCTTCATCTTAGTTCTCTTTTGATTTTGTTTTCAAAGCCTTCCTACAAACAAGTGCAGTATAAAGGCTTAGGATTCCGGTAAGTACTGTACAGACTGCTTTGCTGTATACTTTTCCCTGTTCAAGGTACCTAGTGCCTGCTAAATCAGCACTAGATTCTTCTCAAATGAATGGAAGCAAGAGGCAGCTGGACAATAGAATGACACCACCATCCAAGGTGAGGGAAGCAGTCAATGTGCTGAAAGACAGGTTTGCTGCTCGGAGGGATGTGGATATGCTGGAGAAATGGGCTGACAGGCACTGCATGAACTTCAGCAAAGAGAACTGCAAAGTCCAGTGCTTGGGGACGAATAAGCCTTATGCACCAGTACAGGCTGGGGGTAGCAGCTCTGCAGAAAAGGACCTGGGACTGCTTGTTGCAGTTGCACTTGTGGCAAAAGCTAACTTTGTCCTGTTCTTAGTAAGACAGTAGCCATCCTTCCCCAATATTTGGCACTTGTGAGGTCACATCTGGGCTCTGTAGTACAAGAAATGAAGTACCACAATGGAGGAAGTCCAGTGGAGGCTACCCAAGCTTGTCAGGGGGCTGGAGCATGTGACACCACGACATACTGGGAGAATTGTGTCTCTTCATACTGGGGAAGAGACAGAGAGAAAGCAAAGGGCAGATGTTACTGGTATTTACAACTGCCTGAGCAGAGGATACAGAGAAGGTGGAGCCTTCTGATGTGCCTGAGCACTTCTCAAAGGTACATGGTAATAAGATGAGAGGCAGAGGACACAAGTTTGAATATGGGAAATTCTCATTAGAGGCTGTGGTGTGTTGACCTTGTCTGGCTGCCAGATACCCACCCAGCTGCTCTCTCACTACCCCTATTCAATGGGACAGGGTAGAAAACAAGGTGAAAAAGCTCATGGGTTGAGATAAAGACAGGGAGATTGTTTACCAGTTATTGTCACAGACAAACCAGACTTGACTTGGGGAAGATTTAGTTATAAAATAAATAGATTTGGATGGTGAGAAGTAGACGAGAAATAAAACACCTTATCCCCCTTCTTTTTTCCGAGGCTCAACTTCACTCCTTTGTTCCCATCCTCCTTCCTTCTGCCTAGTGGCACAGAGGGATGGGGAATGGGGGATTATGGTCAGTTCGTAACAGTTCCTCTCTGCTTCACCTTCCTCCTTACACTTTTGCCCTGCTCCAGCATGGCTCCTTCCACAGGCTGCAGTCCTTCAGGATAAACCTAGTCTAGCATGGGTCCTCTGTGGGCCACATTTCTTTCAGGGCATGTCCACTTGGTCTGATTTGGATCCTCCAGAGGCTACAGTGTGGGTATCTGCTCTGGCATGGACTTCTCTATGGGCTTGCAGGACAATACCTGCTCCACTGTGGTTCACTCTATGAGCTGCAGGGAAATACCTGCAGTGCATTTCCTTTCAGTGATGCATCTAGACTGGAGTTATCTATGGCTGAACAGACTCAGAATTGCTGTTTTCAAGGAAGGGAAGATTATGGAGTATTAAATGTTAGTGACCAGCCATGGAATAGCTGATGTCTGATACCATTAGGCTTTCCTAGTGGTGAAGAGAGAGATACTTTGGATACAGGGGGTGGGAGTTAGTCTGGGTTAGATGTGATTTATAGGGAAAGGCTAGAACCAAAACCTTCTCTCTTTACAGTTTATTACATTTCTGTGGTTGTTAAAAGATTTCTGGCAAATTGAACAGGGTTTGAACTGTGTAGAAATGGAAAATTTTCATTCTGTTTCTGAGCAGCATGCCAGGTGATTAAGATAGAAAGAAATTTGTGGAAGAAATGAAGAACGTAGTCTACGCTGGAATGGGAGGAGTATAGGAATTTTATTTTTATTATAATAAGTAACTACAGATGATTTATGTCCTAATAGGAAAAGCAGGCATAACTGGATTGTCACAATTTACATGTCTGTCATCAAAATCAGAAGGGGAGACAGTGCTGCACAGCAGAAGTAGCTAAAATAGCAATGTACTAATATTTAATAAATTTAACATAGATCTTGAAATGCTGATGTATACCATTTGAAAACTGACAAATAAAACTTACTAATTAAATTGTGAGAAAGCAATACCTGCAGTGAGTTCCAGGATCACCAGGACTGGGGAGAAGAGGAGGAAATGTGGTAGCTAGGAGCTTGTAGAAGGGGCAGTTAAGCAGATGCAGAAAAGAGCTAGTAACTCTCACTAATGAGCAGGAAGGGGTATAGGGGAGTGTCACCATAGCTGAGGACAGAGCGGGAGAGAATTTCAGTGAACTTAAGGAAAATGAACCACAAATGAACTTGTTGGAAGAAAACCACCATCACTCTGTCTGGAAGAAGAGGAGCTGGGGACATACTGTCTGGTCAGCCTCACCTTGATCCCCTGGAAGATGATGGCACAAACTGTATTAAGGCCAGGAAGGTGATTAAGGGCAGTCAGTGTGGATTTGTGCCTTACCAATCTGATAGCCTTCTACAATGAGAGGACTAGCTCAGTGAATGAGAGGAGAGCAGTGGATATTGTTTATCTTAACTTCAGCGAGGCCCTTGACACTGTCTCCTATGGCATCCTCGTTGACGAACTGATAAAGTACAGATTAGGTAAATGGACAGTGAGGTGGACTGAAAACCAGATGAACTGATGGGCTCAAAGGCTTGCAATCAGTGGCATGAAGTCCACCCAGAGGCCAGTTACTAGTGCTATACTCCAGGGGTTTATACTGGGGCCAATATTGTTTAGCATTTTTATTAATGACGTGGATCATGGGACAGAGCGTACCCTCACCAAGTTTGCTGGTGGTACAAAACTGGGAGGAGTGGCTCATACACCAGATGGTCCCCACTCAGAGGGCCCTCAATACACTGGAGAAACAGGCAGACAGGAACGTCATGAAGTTCAACAGGGGAAATGTGAAGTCCCGCATCTGAGGAAGAATAACCCCATGTACCAGCACAGACTGGTGGCCAGCTGGCTGGGAAGCAGTTTTGCAGTAAAAGGACCTAAGGCTCCTTTTGGAAAAGAAGTTGAGCATGAGGCAGCTATGTGCCCTTGCAGCAGAGAAGGCCAACAGCATGCCTTAGGAAGAGCATTGCCAATGGGTCGCGGAGGGCGATTAGTCCCCTCAACTCAGCACTGATGAGACCACATCACAGAATGACAGTAGTTGAGGTTGGCAGGTACCACTGAAGATCATCTAGTCCACCCCCTGCCTCGCTCAAGCAAGGTCGGCTGGAACAGATTGCTCAGGACTGTGTCCACTAAGGTGTTGAAAATCTCCAAGACCGGACACTCCACAACCTCTCTGGGCAACCTTCTCTGGTGTTGCAACACCCGTGCAGTAAAACTGCTTTCTTATGTTTAGACAGAATCTGCTGTGTCTCAGTTTGTGCCCATTGGGCACCACTGAGGAGTCAGGCTCCCTCTTCTTTACACCCTCCCATCAGTTATTCATAAACATTGGTAAGATGCTCCTGAGATGACTTATTTTCTTGGTCAGAGAGTGGTGAGTGCCTCTGCAGTATTCAAGCACTTGCTTCTCAGGCTGCTTTTGTTTTAAGGAATACAGCAGTTAAACAAGGCAATCCACAGTGACCAGCAGATGCGAGATCTTTGGTTTGTTTCTTTTTTTTTTTTAAATGTAATAGCATTTTGAAAGGCTCAGCTTTTAAATCTCTGTTTTAGTTTAATTTTCATAAAGATAATGATTTTGAAAGCTTTCTGAAAGATAAATGCATCTATGTTCTGCTGAACTATTAGATATAGAAAAACATTGCATGCAGTGACTGGTTCCTGAGCAGAAGTGTTTAGAAGGTAACTTCTTCCCAGATACCTTGAGTTTGGGTTTTTTGGCAGAATTCCCACTGCAGAAGGGTTGTTTGAATTCTGCTCCATCGCTTATGTCAACAAATGCGGTGTTTGTCTTCCACCCTACTGGGACTGGATTCTTAGAGTGAAAGACTCTAACGTTTGCCAGCAGCTTAGTATTTGTCTCCAGGCAGACAGTGTATAGTTTATCTTATACTGATTTAAATATCTAAGAGCACGATACGTGATATGGGTCATATGCAAATGGCATCATCCTTCGCTTCGTGGGGATGGGATCCCTGCTTGGGATGTTTTAATGTTGCTTCAGTATAAACAAATGAACTTGGTCACTCTCTGTACTATGGCATTAACTGCAAGAATCACGGATAGAGTAAATTGTGAATATTTCGTCTTGCAAAAGTCTGTGTTTTGTGTATCACCAAGAAGCTTTTGTAGGGTCAGGGGAAATACAAGTGTAATATTTGAATTCCTGCAACTTCATTGAATTGAATGGAATGTGGTTTTCCTGAGGTTCATTTGAGTCCATAAGCAGATCATTGCAATGTTATATTTCCCCGAGACTTCGGGGCTCGATGGTGGTGCTGGTGGGACCTGAGAAGCTGCGGTTGTTTGGAGGCTTTTGGAGAGCCCTGCAAAGGACAGAGCCAACGGGAAAACTACAGGGAAGCTAAGTTAAGAAAAGTACATGCTGGAGAGCCAGCTTTGAATAGACAACTGCACTTTTACGTTAAAGAGTTACAAAAAGAAGCGTGCACAATGTTGTAGGGCTGTTCGCTATTTATTGACCCCAGTATTGCCCTTCTAAAAAAGGTGGTGGGTTTAGCTTTTGTCCTGTGTAGGCTCATTAAGAACCTCTCCTGTCTTACAATATGTCTTTGTGAGCAGTCTAACGAATTGTTTTGATTGAATTGTCTTCAGAAATGAAATCTTTATTTTTTCACCTCTAGAGAGCGATCTCGAGCTACTTTCAAAAAGCTGCCGGGGCAAAACTCTCACGTAGCGTTTGCTGAATGATTTGGGTTTGAACTAAAGTGTTTGATCTTTTAATGATTTCATCTCGTGGTGTCATAATACCAAGGAAACTTTTAATATTGTCCATAATTATTATGCTTTGCTTCCCCATACTCCCTAGAGATTCATGTGGTGCCGCGCATGTGTTCAACCTCTCACTGAAGAGCCTGAAGAGAAGAGATTGACATGTCCAATTCACCAGTGGAACAGAATTCTGGTGGTCTTAGAATTGCTACTTAAAATTGTATATGTCTAATTTCAGGTACATTAGGAGATTTCAATATTTTAAAAGGGATTCTTTGACTACACTGTTTACTATTTCTGTTGATTTTACCAAATATTACATGAAGGGATTGTTAGGGATCAGGTCCTTTTTCCATCAAAGCAAAAGTATCCAACTTTCAACCTTCTGTACCACCTCCTTTTGCAATATACAACCCTGCTTCACACCCACAGCAACACAGGGAAAAGATAGAGTGATCCTGCAGCTGAAGGCTGTGAAACATTGTTGCCGGCCTTTTAATCTTTTTCTCTTTTTTTTTAAATAGATTTCTGAATTTTTTGATGTGTGAAAATATTCTATAGTTCCTGAGCTATCAAGTTTTCCTCCCACAACAAACTTAGATTTTAAGTTAAATATTCAAAATGTAGGGTTTTGATAACTTCTAACAGAGCCTGTTAGAGGCTTGCCTTCTCTTTCCAGACTCTTCAGGAGAAATTCATGGTCTCTGGGGACAGAGGTACTGTGGGCATCACTACACGGTTACTTTATTCTTGCATACGTCTGTTTTGCCATTCTGTACCTTGTGTCAGTAATAGTGTCAGTCCAAGGCAGATCTGCCAACTGGTCCAGCTGAAACCCACCTGTTTTCCCACGTACCGGTTACCTGCTTTGGCTAACAGAAAACAGAAAAGCTCTTTTCAACGTAACTTCATCTGTAAACATGATGGAGAAAGCAATTGTAAGAACAAACGTCGATCTGGGGTACATGGAACAATCTCACTCGGTAAGGACCCGCTTTCCACACCGGAGCAGCCAAGGGCAATGGCTTAGCCCTGCTTGCTCCCCAGTCTTGTTCTGCTCTGTCATATCACCTTGGTTGCACCACTGTCGTAGGTCATTGCATGCTCCTTACTGAATCTCTTAGTTCTTTGTCCTTCTGCTACTCTGACTTTTCTGTCTTCCCCTTCCTCTCACTGTTTTATACTCTTCCACTGCTCCCTTCCCTTTTTCCTCTTGGATTTATAAACTGCCACTCTACCAGAGGCTGCAGTTTTGAATGGTTTTATGTTCCTAAGCAATATTCTTCCTCTCTTCTCAGCAGCCTGGTTTTCTTTCAGTATCTGCAATCCCCACTTAGTTGCCCTAAATTCAGATGCATCCTCGTCTTTATCTCCCATAGCTAAACAACAACCTAACTTGCTAAATTCACCCATGTTAAAGTTTGTAGACATTAGTAAAACTATTTCTTGGACAATACTATTTCAGAATTGGTTATATTTCACAATGTACTTGTTGACTGTGTTGTTACAAGAAACTTGTAATCTGTTCATAAAGGCTTATCTAACCTGGACGAGGCGCTGGAGCACATGACTTGAGGCCCATCGTGCTGCAGCAATCATCAATGTTCCAAAGCATTGTAAAACAAAGGGTACGCTGACCAATTATTTGATCAATCTACTCATTACGCTCCATTGATTAAGGGTCTGGAAAAATTAAATTATATATGGATTTTTCAGTTACAGATAGTACAGCAAACGTTTGAAGAGGCAAGAGGAAAAGACAAAGTTTTCACCAGCTACTGAAGCCAAACCGTCCCCAAAATCCCAGTTGCCCCTTGCAAAACTGTGGATCAGAATTACTTATATTAGTGTTTTTATAGCTCAGTTCAAGATTAAGGTTCAGTAAATAGGTGCCAGAAAAGAGCATGAAAACAAGCTTAGATGAATGCAATAGGAAACACACAGCAAAGGCAACCAAAGAGAGGTTCATCACAAAGTGACAGGTCTGTAATGCTGCTGGGACTGTTGTGGGAGAGACGTTAGTACCGATACGGCACCACAGGCTTTATCAGCCTATCATTTATATACTGGGCATCGAGACTGCTTAGAAGTGCTCTGCACATTTAGAGACACTGTAAGGCCTAAATTTAAATTTACTTTTTCAGACCATGACGAGTAATCTTTACATGGAGAGACATGTCCGTGCTGCAGAGCCCCGCCCCGTAGGAACTCCTTACTGTCATTTGCTCTAAACTAACAAATATTTTTGGCTTCTTTCTACCCCCTAGCAGATAATTTCCCATTAAAAATGAATGAATGTTGAACCAGTGGGATGCCGTTACTCCGCCACTGCTCTTACCTGCACACAAACTGTGCTGTGTTGACTGCACCGATGTGAAATGGCGGGGTGTGCCTTAATATGCCATCGTAATACTTGCTGAGTTTATTCCCACATGCGAAAAGGATTAGTTCTGACGCCATTCCTATACTGGTGTATCATGGCTGTACTTGTATTCACACCAACAAAACTATTATTTCAGCAGAATAGTGTAAGGCTGATCCATGTATCTTTACTTACAGAGAAACTGTAAAAAATCAGATTTTAATTCCTGGTGGCAACAAAATCTGAAATTAATAGTGATGAATAATTTTGTGCTAAATAGTGAATCAGTCACACTTTAACTGGGGTACATGACTCTGAAGAATATAACTTAACACAATTTTACTTCAGCAGAATGAAAGTTTCTTCCCAAATACCAAACTGGTGTAATATGAATTCTTCATTTAAACTGTCCAAAATGGCTAGTTTCTAAAAATGTGTGACACACTTGTAGTGCAAACTTTTCATAAGAATTTAGAAAAGTGCTTTTAAGTGCATATCTATGAGCATCTTTGTTACCAGGTGAAGGTGCTTTTGATCTAATTTTCACTCTGGTTTCGACCTGGACTTCTCAGCTTGTGGAAATGCTGTGGCTTAGAAAAGCTTCTTTCCTCAGCTTTGGTGGAGAAAGCTCTGACTGACTTTTTTTGCAAAGTGGGTACATCAGTAATTCCTCTTCTGAAGATACGAGGTGGTCCAAAGGCAATATAAATGATGCCTTATTTTTTCAGATGAATGAAAGAAGAAGTAAAATTTTCAGAATCGTGTCTCTGAGACAACAGTGCTAAAGCCATCTTGAAACACCTACACAGCTGGCCTGCTTGCGCATATTTTTTATATATGCTGAGTAGACATTTACTGCCATCATGTTCAACAGTATGACTGCTGTAGTAGTCACTATTAATACAAACGACAATTTCAAACCCATTACTCTGAGTGTTTTCGAGTGGGACCAAACTCTGTGGAAAATAGATAATTAAACTATTTAGGAAGATCTAGCCCAGCTGATACCAGAATGGATTATGGTACATGCATCTTGGCATTTTTCTAATAATTAATGTAGTTAGTACTGTAAAGTAGCAGTTTCAAATAATTTTATAATTTTTTCTAATGGAAAAATTTCTTAAGATAATTATTTAGGTAAAAATAACTTTACATTCTTAAAAAAAAAAGCCTTAAATTCTTAAAAAACAGCTTTAGATTCATTAAATACTTCAGCTCACCTTATGAAAAGGTATTATTTAAGACAGGTAGAAAAGGATTCTTTTGTGTTTAGATGGAAAATATAAATATACAAGCGCTTCAAAACTGGAAAAGCTAAAATGAATGGGTTAAATATTGTCCCCATTTCAGTTAATGATGGTCTTGCCATTTGTTTCCATCGGGCTAGGATTACACTCAAAATGCTGAATCAAACCTATAATTTTCCTGTTGCTCTGTTTTGCTGGAAGACAATTCATGTTCCTCATTCAGGCCTTTGTACCTCTCGTTGGCTCTCATGCAACCGACCCCAAGGAATTTGATAGTCAAACCTGAAAAATAATACAAAATCCATTTATGTTTAAAATAACTATGTAGGAACATTGTTCCTCTTGAACTATTTCCTAATTAAAAAGAAAAACAAAACAAAAAAAACCACAAGAGAACCCACGCAACTGTAAAATTTGAGTTTTAGAAGAAGATAGTTGTGAATTTCACAACAACCTTTAGAAGAGGGTCAGCTACGTTACAGTACTAACTACATTCATTTTTTTTCATGTAATTACTAACACCTTGCTGTATGTTAAGTAAATCTTTGCAAATTATAATATCTCAAAGCAAAAAATTCTGCAGTATCCAACCTTTTTTCATAACATGGCAAAGGAATCAGGATGTGTGAGCATCTCCTGCTAAGGAATGGAAGGAGCAGAGTTAGCAGACAGAAGGCAGCTTAACCAAGCAAGACGAGGTGTGAGATTCAGCTCTAAACAGCAAAAATCACGTTGCCTGCATGTAAGCTGGACCACAGACAACCTGAGATGTAGTTTGTTACAGCTGTGTAAACAGAGGTGTCCAGTGCCACTTCACACACCGTAAGGCAGCTGAGATACCCTGGTAGAATAATAGAATCGTTTAGGTTGGAAAAAATCTTTGAAATCATCGATTCCAACCGTAGGACTGGCAGGTAAGACATGGGGCCAACGGGGGCCCCATATCCTTCTGGATCCTACCTGGATCACTAGGTGCTTTGCTTATCTACCTGACTTGACGTCCCTCTGGCTGGGCAGCTGAACTACCCTCCAAGCTTTTCCTTAGATCCCCACGGACTGTAATGGGCCATAGATAGGGTTAGATGCCTTTGACCCTAACTGAATCCTAAGGGCTTCATTTCCACACTACAATGTCTCCAACCTCCCGTCTCAAGCTGCAGTTCTCACACGAAGGTCTCTGCAAATCACTGTTTTGTAGTGTTACGCCAGGCTGTTTCAAGCTTTCTTTTTTTGCTGTTGCTTTTTAACTGTTCTTGAAGCTATTTAAATTTGTGGGTTTTCTCCCTCTTTATGATGAATCGCACACAGAGCATGAAACAAAGGTGCTACCATCCTGTTGCATGTGAACCCAGCTGAACATTGAACGCACTGGTATCGCATCAGTGATACAGCTGTGGTCCACGACAGCAGATTCAGGCTCATGACTTTGTCTCAACCATTAGGAATGCAAAGAGCAAACAACAACGGATGCCCCCCTAGCTATCGGGATACCGTCTTCCGAGGCCAGCTGACTCAGGCCGCTCTGCGTGCACAGATGTGGTACAATAAACCCGCAGCACACAGTAAGGCCTCCCAGGTGCAGAGTGAAACTGCAAATAAATAATCTGTGCGCTGAAGTGATGTTGCGGAGAGACTTAATGGCCAAGTGAGGCAATGCCCTCCAGCAGCGTTTTGGTCTGTAGCACAGCTCCTTCCGAAAACAGCAGCTGAGTAAATCCAAAATTCAGGGAATGTTCTCGGCGTGAATGAGCAGACTTTGCCCGTGTGACGTATGGAGAAGGCTGATTTTTCTCCAAAATAACTGTTTAATCTCTGTCTCCTCACTGCACTCAAAGTAACCTCACAATTATGGCCGAGATAAATTTTCTGTAAGTATACTGGGATGATAGCTCTTGTTCTCTGGCCTCTCTTCTTTATCCCCATCTTTCTCTTTCCTCAAAGCAGATGAAAAAACATACTAATTTGATCTGAAATTAGGCTTCTCCCATTCTCTGATTTGCAATGGCATTAGTGATAGCAGGGTTGTAGCCAGGCTGCAGTTACAGAAGGCTATATGGCTGACCAACATGAAGTGCTCATACCATTGTGTTTAAAAATAGGCCTTTACAATTGTGACTAACACTGTGGTTATGCACGAATTCCTCCTCCCTTTCCTGGATCATTTCTCAAAGGCGAACGCTATTTGCACACAGTGGTATCAGCATGCAGTCTTGCACAAACCTCTGACTCTTCTCTTCCTGAAAAATGGGAAAAGAAAAATGTTCCTTTAGCAGGGTCGGAATTGACTTTACTAACCTCCTCTCACAGCCGTATTGATTTATTTTGAGCAGGACTCCTCATGTTTTTGCATGAGGATCTTCACTGCCAGAAATCACCAGAGCTTATTTTCTTCTCTCCCTCGCCTTGAGGTCTGCATCTGTTCAGACTCTACAAATCTCTTACGTTTCTCCTCACACACTAGGCTAGCATCAAAGAAGATCAGAAAGAAGATCACAATTATTTTATCTTAATCTACAGTCCTTGATGCCCTCTCCAGGGAAGAGCTCCGATGTGGTGAGTTCATCTCATGAACCAAGAGAGACGACTAGCAGGAGACCCAAAGTGGAAGGCAGCTAACGAAACGCTCGTGTCATGGTGGGACAATTTCTTCCCAGGCAGCTCTCTGATGGTTTTGTACATAAGTAATACAAACTGCTTCCCTTTTAAAACCAAGTAGCAACAGAAGATAGGGTTAATTCTTAGGAGAAGGTGATTTTCAAAGCTGTCAATCTTTTATATAACATTTATGTTGTATTCAATCGTGACTATGATCTTCTTTTGATGAAGACTGGAGAGTGATCATGTTTAAGCCCAACAGGACAGTTGTGTAGCAAAACTCACAGAATTTCAACAAGTCACTTCTGCAGCTGGCTCGAAATGGCTCACTGAGCTAGTGCTTATTTGCTGGTAAAACACGTAGTCTTAAACAGTTAAATAGATTAACACTTCAGTAAGCCATAGTTATACTTAAATGATTGCAGTGCCATTGTCTCTGTTTAAAAATGAAAATAAAAGTTTGTCTCATTTTTGGCTCTTCTGTGTTAGCGTGAGTTTTAGGCCATTTGAGATCAGCTGTATCCTAGTGAACTGGCTTCTTCCCATGTTGATATCAGATGGGATCTGCCAGGTTAAAATGCCAAAAAGTACGTAGGAAGAAAACCTAAAAGGAAAACCATAGTGTTTAAAAATAACAGATTTTTATTCAGTATATAGCTCCTCTGGTTTGTGCTTTTGAAGGAGAACAGCAGTATCACAGTACTCTAAGCAGCACTTATTAAAAATGTCTTACAGTGAAATGTGGTAACTGTTTCAGTTGAAATTTTGGTGCTGTTTGTGAAAAAAGCAGAAACTTCAGCTCATCATTCAACCACACCACAGCAAGAAAGTTGTAAATCTTTGTTTTTAAACTTGGGACAATTCATCAGTCTAATAAATAAAGTTAGTTATATTGAAATGGGTTTTCATAATCTAACCAATAGCTAATGAAATAAGGACAAAAAAATTGAATA
>NW_009218253.1:0-1220 GCF_000690835.1 Fulmarus glacialis | reverse complement strand
GCCGGAGGGGGAAATGCTCCCGCTGCCCTACCCCCACTTTTTGGGGTGAATAATCCCCGAATCGGTCAAAGGGAAGGGGGAAAAAGCGGTTGGGGGTTAATTTTTGCTCGCGAACCCCCTTCGGTCGGGCGGCTCCGCCTCGAGGCATCCCAATCCCGAAAAAAAAGGAGGGTTTTCCCTTAAAAATGAAGGGATCCCCCAGGGATTTGGGGGGGCCCTCGGCGCCGGGCCGGGCCGAGCGGTTTTCCCGAGGGATCAGTGTGGATTTGCAAGGATCCAGCTCAGATTTGCAAGGATCCAGTGTGGATTTGCAAGGATCCAGCTCAGATTTGCAAGGATCCAGTGTGGATTTGCAAGGATCCAGCTCAGATTTGCAAGGATCCAGTGTGGATTTGCAAGGATCCAGCTCAGATTTGCAAGGATCCAGTGTGGATTTGCAAGGATCCAGCTCAGATTTGCAAGGATCCAGTGTGGATTTGCAAGGATCCAGCTCAGATTTGCAAGGATCCAGTGTGGATTTGCAAGGATCCAGCTCAGATTTGCAAGGATCCAGTGTGGATTTGCAAGGATCCAGCTCAGATTTGCAAGGATCCAGTGTGGATTTGCAAGGATCCAGCTCAGATTTGCAAGGATCCAGTGTGGATTTGCAAGGATCCAGCTCAGATTTGCAAGGATCCAGTGTGGATTTGCAAGGATCCAGCTCAGATTTGCAAGGATCCAGTGTGGATTTGCAAGGATCCAGCTCAGATTTGCAAGGATGTGTGGCCGATTTGCAAGGATCCGGTGTGGATTTGCAAGAATCCGGTGTGGATTTGCAAGGATCCAGTGTGGATTTGCAAGAATCCGGTGTGGATTTGCAAGGATCCGGTGTGGGTTTGCAAGGATGCATGGCGGATTTGCAAGGATGCATGGCCAATTTGCAAGGATCCGGTGTGGATTTGCAAGGATGCGTGGCCAATTTGCAAGGATCCGGTGTGGATTTGCAAGCATGCAGGGGTAATTTGGAAGGATCTGACATGGATTTGCAAGGATCCAGCCTGGATTTGCGAGGATCCAGCCTGGATTTGCAAGGTTGCACAGCCAATTTGGAAGGATGCAGTGCAGATTTGCAAGGATGCATGGCCACTTTGCAAGGATCCGGCATGGATTTGCAAGGATCCAGCATGGATCTGCAAGGATGCAGCATGGATCTGCAAGGATGCAGTGTGGATTTGCAAGGA
>NW_009218252.1:0-6544 GCF_000690835.1 Fulmarus glacialis | reverse complement strand
CCATCTGTATGTTGCATCTCTTCCTTGTTTATATAATATATATATGTACATATAAAAATGCATTCTTATTCCACCAAAAAAGCACAGCAGTCAGGAGATAAGACTGGTTTTCTTAATATTTTGCATGGTCCTGTCTGTCTCCAAAGCTCTTTGCTTTTTGCAAAATTTCTGTATATATATACAAACACACACATGCACACATAAACAGTATTTCATACCTTCATTTATTCAACATAATTATTGAAAACAAGAAAGCCACATTAATGTAAATTAATACCAGTAGTATTTCACCCTATATTCCACACCCTGTATTTAACAGTATCAATGTGAACATTTTTTTGGTTTCCCATCTCATAAAGGAAATTACTTTCATTAATTCATGTGCCCGTTATGCAATGATTATGCAAAAATTATGACTATTTTATAAACTTCTAATAGGATTAGTCTTCATTAGTCTTCATTCATCAGTCTAATTGTTCACATGGTTATGAGTTTGAATGAATCATAGACGACTTACAGAAGAACATATAGCTAACTATATTAGTATCAGTTTTGATAAAATTCAATCATTTTGGCACCCAGATTAAAGTTTAGTAAAAAAGCATAGTGGGTTTTTTTTTTATGAATTCCCTATTCATATTAATTATATAACATTACATTCTGTGATGCAACTACTGATAATCATTGCAGCTGAATTGCAATATCTATTTAATTTGTTAATTAAATGCCTTTTAGGATACTTCATCTAAAGTGTTGCAAATATTTACTAAGGCCCCTTTATCAAAAACTTATTTAAAACTCACAAGAGCAGCCTAAGTGTATCTTTCTCAATGGGAATTGGAGAGCTGGATTAATGTTTCCTTTGTGAATGTCAAATAAGCGAGAGAAGTTAAGATGTTGTACAACATACAACTTAAAAGTAATTTTTAAAAATGGTTACCTATTCAATATGCTGATAGATAAATTAACCATAAAATGAACTTAAAGGTATTGTTCTGTAAACATGCAGCAAAAATTACAAGTGAAATCATCGTAAATCCATGCATTGTTTTGAAAACTCAGTTAGTATTTATGAATTTGTTAAGTAATTACATTTGTGCTTGACAGTTTCAATTAAACAGCAGAAATCATCACAGGTGTAACAAGCAACTTTCCATTCACTGAATCCTTGCAGTACACGAACCATCCACTAGTAATTTCCTTTAATTCTGATAACTGCTGAGTCTCTCGTTTCTCTGAAGTGTCAGTTTGAAACACTATTCATAGCAAAGGAAAAATCCCAGAGAGACACTTAGAGCTACATGACTTTAAGTATATCCACATTTGTAACTAATGCGAATTAACATTCAATCTTGCTGTGCTTCTCTGACATTCTGATGTTATTGATACTAAAGAAGTATAAAGATCAATAGGATAAATCATAGTGGATTGAACTATGGATAAAATTTCCAACTAATTTTGACACTGAGTTTGAAAAGAACAAACTATTTTATTCTTCTTTCGTTAATTTGCCTTAAACTAAATCTTTAGAGGATTTTTTAGTAATGTTCTAAATATTTGCATTGGCAATAAGAAATGCAATTGATATCTGCATTGAATCTTTAAAAAATATGTATAAATAAACTTCAGAGAACTCTACCTAGCATAATTCATGCATTCAGAAATGTGTGGGTTTGTAGTGGCTGTGAATGTCATAGGGATGATGGCTGTCAATGAACTTCCAGACCACATAGGTGCAAAATAGGCCATAAACAGGTTTGAAAGCCCAGTGTAAGTGTTGAGGAAGTAGAATATTGTTAATGCCTGTTGTGACATAGTTTCCTTTAAAAAGCTTGTCAGATTTGCTGTTAACTCAGTTGGGCTGAAATTCAGGTCAATTCAACCAATTAAAAATTTTCCTAACCCCTGTTTTCACACTTTATGTATATAAGCCATTTCAACTTCTGAAGGTATTAGGAATATTTGGAAAAAATATAACTAGCCAGGCAGTTGTCACCATGGTAAGCTATTATTATTTTAGAGTTCTGGGCAACAAAACTCTTGGAATATGGCAAAGTTAATTGAACTTGCTGTCTTTCTCTCTAAAAAAATATTCTAGGAGACATTTTTTGAAAAATTATCAGTTCTATAGTTTTCATAAGATCTGAAAACTTTTAGGTAAAAGAAGACATTTTCATCTATAAAAAACACTATCATATCATTCAAAGAATTATTTTGTTGCTCACCAGAACCCAAAAAAATATATTTTCTTGGTGTAATATTCTCTAAAAGAACTCATATGATGATGAGGTGAGCATGCTAGTATCAATGCAAGAAGATACATGTCACCTTTGAAGCAAATACTATAAGCATCTCTCTATAAGCATATCTATACTATAATTATGTTTTCTTGAACAACATCATGTAATAAAGTCTAAGAAAGAACTAAGAATTGTACCTACATCTGCTCATTCCTATCCCATTTTTTTAATCACAGAATAAATCTTTCTATGGTAGTCAGATGTTACAAAAACAGTATATTGCTGAACTGAGAGCATATCTACATAATCAATATTAAAAACATAAGAAAGACATAAGAAACAATGCACTGCTATTCTGTACTCTCCTTACTTTCAAACCTTAGAATTGCTGCAACTATTGTGCTTTGTAAAACTTTTTCAGGCTGAATGTCATGAAATATTTCAAGCAAGGTATTTCTAGAATTGATCAAATATACTGCATATCCTTTGAGAGGCAAGCAAACCATCTTACTTTTTTGTCAATATTTGGATTTAAAAAGATGTTAAAAAAGCAAAGTTTAGGTAATTATAACTGACTTTAGTTGCATCTAAGTGATGTCTCTTTCCTTTGCACACTAAAATGGGTTAAAAAAGAAAAGAAAATGTTTATACTGTTGCTCATTTCACTGAAGGGCAGACAGAATAAAGTCAAAACCAATGTCATCCAGATTTAAAAGAAAAATATATTTGTTAGCTAATATTTTACTTTTGATACATTTCAGGGAGAAGATGAGGTTTACTGAAAAATACTTGCTGATATGCCTATTTAAGTTTTCAAAGTTTTTTTTGTTATTTTTTGTCATATTTGAATGCTCAGCATACAGAGCTGGATAGGCTCAAGCATGTCATTTAATCTCAGTGAGGTATACACAGCTTTTCACAAAAAATACAGTTGTTTACTATGTGCTTTCAGAGAATCACCTTTCATTTTAGACATTCAGTAGAAATTTCACACTGTGAGAAATAATTGACATTCTTCTGAAAACATCAATAGCTAAACAAACTAAAATACCAGAACATCACATCACACCTTTCTAGAGGAAAGCAGACTGTACCACCAAATGCATTTTGCACCTGCACCATGACAAATTACTTCTGTTTCCATATATCATAATTTTTCATAGCAATAAAACTTGTGTAAGGGTTTTTGGAAGACAAACACATTGTCAATATCATGTACTACTTTCAAGAATTACAGTTAGGGCCTTTCTGTTCTTCCTCTCTTTCTTCTCATTTGCATTCTCAGCCAACATCACCAAAGTTACTAAATTTGCTTTGGAATAATATTCCACAGAAAATTAATTCATACTAAAGAGTCTGGTGTTTTCTATCTTGATACAATCATTTTCAAAATACCTGCATATAAAAAGGATCTCTGTTCAGCATTAACTGTCTTAGCACCACCTATTAATCACAGCTTTTAACATAAGAGTTACTACTATCATTTCTGCCTTTCATCTTTCACCAAGAAGATTTAAAAAAAAATAGCCTCTTAAAAATATCATACTTCTGATTCAACAAACTCCACTTATGTGTTGGACCACTGACTACCAGTAATCCTCACCTCAGTCTGCCCACATAATGAGTGTTTTGATCACGAATGTGGCTATTTGATCTATCCCGTACAAGTGATAGAGGCTGTACCCTCCATCAAATTCTCATATTTTGCTGATGCTTCTTTATCATCCTTTTCTGGAAATTCAGAAATCTCCTCCAGTGAAAGAGCAAAAATCATATTTGTTTTGAGCAATTTAACACCATTTGGCAAAACTTTCAGGATCAGATGATTACATTCCTTTTCACTGAAACGAAAATGTATCTTCTTCCAAAGTCTATTCAATAATTTGTTTAGAAGAGAAAAATGAAATCCCAGAAGAGCATGTAGATTGTGACTGAAGAATTAGTCTCCAAAACTAATGTTCTCCTAATTCAGAGCAGGAATCTGAACCACATTAAGGTTGATTACCATGAGCACTTGGCTTCTTAGGCTTGCTCAAGATTTTATGCTTGATATGAATAACTAACTATTAATTAAACTAGAATATCCAAGCAAAAAAAAATTTGTCAGATGGACACAGACACATCTGGAATGCAGTAGATGTTGTCTATCTTTCTATCTGCTTTTGTGGACTCTTGGATCTTTCCCATTCTTATTTTATTTCCTTCCTACAAAAGGAAATGCAAAAGATTTCATTCAAACCTAGGAAGACCAGTATTAGAATAAAACATAATCAATCAATAAAATAAAACAGATTTGAAAGCACAAAAATTAAATTAAATTAAAAAAAAAAAATGGAAATACTGTATTTTGAACAGTCCAAGTTAGCCTTTTGTCTGTCCACGCTCCTAAGCTGTTCAAGGAAGTATCATTGACATAAACTGAGAATAATTTTCTTATTAAATTGTTCAGTTCAGTTACCCAGCTTATTCTGAGTGTGTTTCTAATGCAGTATCATTGAAGAAATTCCTAAGAGAACGCTAATATAAATGAAGTTTTTACCATAGCTCACCAACAAAAAAAGAAGAAAGTTACACTATTTAAAGGTGAAGACAGATTATCCCTTTTGTCACCACATTCTCTGGGGCTGAGACAGGACCTCCTGGGGAAATTCAATACATAGCAGCATACACATGAGTATAGAGCCATTAGGACGGACAACACGCTTCACTTGTTATGTGAGTTGCGCTGGTTCTGCAGAAGCATCTTTCATTATCTAACAGTACTATCTGGCTAGCGACTGTTCCCCAGAAAACTTACAAAAGAATGTGACAAAATTTGATTCACAATATTTAAAATAATTGTGTACATACACACAAGTCAATCACCTGGATAATTCTGAATTGGCTTTAACTTTTAATATTCACTTCTGCAAAATTAACATTAAATTAACATCTAACAGTTATTCCAAAAACATTAATTGCATGATCATCTAATTAAGTAAATGTATCCACAAAAGCCGTATTGTCTACAGTATATTTTATACAGTAGGAAATAAAGCAGAATAAGTAGGAAATAAAACACATCAAGATTTTCTAGATTTTAAGGAAAAACACAACTCTCATTTTGTTTGGATAGAAATAAAAGCTGAATTAGGATTAAAATCAGAAAAGAATGTAATGGAATATTATACTTACAAACTGTACACAAAACATCCTTCCACTTAATGGAACAAATACACTACAGAATCAGTCTTGGACTTGCTTTCTAAAAACCTATGATCAAAAGTTACTCAGTAAAAAAAAAGGCCAGCTCTTCTCAAATACACAAATATAAATTAACAGTAATAAATTGTTTTATGACTCTTACTGACTTAGGCTAAGCAGGTTATTCTAGCTGAAGACCAGCACAGACATCTGGTCCATCTGATTTAAAACATCTATACTAATCAGCAAAACAGAGTTTTAAAAAATGCATTAACGAAAGCAAAGGAAAGCGACTAAATCACTCTTATGCAGAGGAAGAGCAGAATGTCAGGTCACTTGCATAGGTTTAAGAAGTGTAATGAGGAAGCAATGGGTCAGACCTCCCACGAGGCATCCTTTGTGTGATGTGTGAATCCAGAAATAAGGTAATTCTATGGGTGCCTGAAAGGGAGTCTTCATATTTTCTGTTACTTCAAAACAATGTAATCACATAGAAAACACCGCGATACACTGGAGTAGTATGTAGGATTCATTAATAGTTTCAGAGAAACCCCAAGCTCTTCATGAACAAACTGTTGTACCTGAAGGTGGTTCCACTTCAAAGGGAATATCAGAAGACCTTGAATCACCTGGGAAATTATTTCAGGAAAAAGAATTTTAAATGGCCCTACTCTTTTTTTTAAGAATTAAAGGAAAGTGTACATTTTAATTGTTATTTTTCAAATGTAATTTCATCAGTTCTGCTTCTGTGATTGAATTCTATCCAGTTATGACAGTAAATTGTCAGAGGGAAAAACAGGATATCTGGAAGAGACACAGAAGAGTAATGAAAATGTCCTTATAATCATTCATATAATTCTTTTTTTTTGTTTCTATCAGGTCATGTTTCAACACTGTACAGTGTTCCCTCTTGGCAGCTGCATTTTAGGATATCCATTTTACATTTAGCATATATGATGTTGCAAATAATGAGGGGTTTGTCTTTGCTACAGTTTGCAATTTTATTTAGAAAACACATGTACATTCTAAAAGAAGTCAATATTTTAAAAACAACACAATTTCTCTCCTTTATTTTTTTTTCTTTAGGTTCTTCACGGCAAAACCCGCGAAGGCAAAAGCGC
>NW_009218251.1:10679-11307 GCF_000690835.1 Fulmarus glacialis | reverse complement strand
TGCTCCATCCCTGGAAACATTCAGGGTCAAGTTGGACGAGGCTCTGAGCAACCTGTTCTAGTTGAAGATGTCCCTGCCCATGCCCAGGGAGGTTGGACTTGGTGACCTTTGAAGGTCCCTTCCAATCCAAACTATTCTATGATTCTATGATTATTTTAAATGCAAACATAAAAATATGCCACTATTCTTTCCAAGTTTCACAGAAGAAGCTGAAAGTCAAATAGGATCAACAGCAGGTTTCCTACTGAATTTTGTTGTGGTCAAATCAATGCTAGGTCCTTGGATAGGAGTAAGCAGAAGTGAAAGACAAAAAGGCCAAGAGGTTCAGAAAAGCAGGCTAATGATCACATCTTTATTGCCTGATTTATTTTATAATACTTTAAATTAGGAACAATTCTGAATTATGCATCAAGCCATCATTGAGCTGCAATCTATGCACATCAGAGATAAAAATGGCACGTCAGAAACTCTTGACATTTTAGTAATTATCATATTATCGCATATTTTATTTTCCCTTCATCGTTCTTATAGTCATTCATCATACAGTTTAGTTGCAGTAAGTTCTGGGGAAAGTACTAAGATTTAGTTTTATTTTAGCTGAACTATAAATGAGAACACAGCTATAACG
>NW_009218251.1:10394-10652 GCF_000690835.1 Fulmarus glacialis | reverse complement strand
CTCTTTCTTGAGACTTCAAAATTCTTTGAAATGCTCATATTTCTGTTAATAAAGTCTTTTTTTTCAACACAGTTATACATAGAATGAGTTTAAATTATTTTATAGAGACTCTTAATACAAAATAATGTTTTATATAATTATTTATTGAAATGTATTGGATATATCTTGCGTATTATGTCACAATTTTGTCACAAAAAAATACAAATAACCAATATTTTACAGAGTTAAATTTTGTCAAATGTTGACATGGGTTTCAGC
>NW_009218251.1:0-10384 GCF_000690835.1 Fulmarus glacialis | reverse complement strand
CATAGAACATTCTGGTTCAGCTGGGTGTTATCAACCCAGCTATTCTTAGATCACATGAATATTTTGGTTTGTACAGACTATATAAAAGTTTGCAAATCTAGGCTTGTATACACATAAACCTGTAAAGTACTTTCCCAGTTTGTTCAAATTTCTGTCTGTGATACTCATATATCATTAGCCATACACCAGTTTTTAGTTTTGGTAGCAAAAATTGTAAAGATGATAGAGAAAAAATTCCATTCTCTTATATTTGAAATACTGAAACCTCAACCTATGCTCCATGTTGTTTTACTGCCACTGTAGCAGTACTTTTTGATATCATGAAAGGGATTTGACTTTGAGTCCTATGCTCAGCAGCCTAATTCCTTGACAGAGTGGCAAAAGTACCACTTAACAACTGCAATACAGGGAGGATTCTGAGTTTGTGAAATAGTTCTTATCAGTGAACTGAGGTCCATTCAGATAAAAACTTTTTCCTAAATCACAGAAGGCAAGGAAGTCTATTAATATATATGTAAGTCCTTGGAAATGTCATAGAGTTAGTTCAGCTTTACTTCATATTAAATTTGACAGTTTAAGGGTTGATCTTTTCTCTTCTTATGCACATATATTTGAATAATTCCTTTTTGTTCTCAGGATTATTTAAGATGTGCGTGATACCTAAAATAAAGTCACTATCTTCTCCTTAGAGAACATTCATTCTAGATTTACCATAACATCATCAACAAAAGTAAGAAACAGGTAACCAGAAAAAAGAAATCACTAATTAGTGACTGAAAAAAAAAAACAACCCAAAAAACTTTTTAGTGAAACTAGTGCCTCTTGACAATGTTGTTATTTTAACTGTGTTGTAACTGTTAGGTCTACTGAAAGGTCTTTTGAAACTGACTGAACTGCTAGGTCTACTGAAAAGCTTTTCAGTATTTTGAAACAAAGACTGCTATGTTGACATGTCTTGATCTTCTGGAACATGAAGAAACATTTGCTGAAATAAGGAATACATGGCAAGGTTCCATGTGGCAGATAAGTGTTTCTTCAGAGTTACTCCTGTTGCACAGTGGTATTGAAATATGCAATTGTATGGGCTGCTGTGATTAAAAGGAGCACACTTTGAATAAAAGAAGCAATGTATCTTTCACTTTTTGATTTTATTAAATAAACAAAAGAAGAGGTATCATCTATATTAATTATTCTTTATTTCATTTCTTGTTTTAACATTTACATCTATGAAATTTTGATTATAAATGTCAGAAGAAATTTTATTTCATGTTCTTAAATTCACACACTGGCCATTACAAATAAATAAATATAAAACCTAAAAAGAAGTAAGAAAAAAACAAAATCAAAAACAAAACCAAAAACATATATAATAAAACTTTACTCAGTAGTCAGTAAAGTGAGTATCAGTTCACTAAGAAATCACACATTTTTTCATTTGACATAGTATTTTTTCTCTCTCTAAATTTAACTTTCATTGCAATTTTATTCTTTAAAAACTGTTTTGTTTTGCTTCATTACATGCAAAGAGCTTTGCAGTTTTATTGTAGACATGATTTTCACATCATTTGATATTTTCAGGTGGAGTAAGTAAATTACATTTGTGTATACTAGGTCTTTGCTTTTGGGATTCTCCCTGCAAGTCCTTCAACTTCTCTACATGGCCTTACGAGCAAGTTTTGTACAAGTGGATGCATATGAACAATTAAGGTTTAGCAGGTAATGTCCCCAAAATTTCCCATATACTGTTTACTGACAATTAGGGATATAGCAGTCTCCTCAGAAATACACTGAAGGTAAGAAAATATTTTAATTCCAGAACTGAAATGAATAGAAGGCAAGCTTTTGTCATGCCACCCTTTTCATGCTCAACAATAGGGGAGTGGACAATGACTTTTTGGAAACTGAATATCAACATTAGCTTACTACTTACAGCATATCAAGGCATTTCAAGTATTCAAGCATTACTTTCTTGTCCAAAAGAAATGTTAAACATGCTTTGTGAATTTCATTTTTAAATTTGCTACTCAGTAGAGAGCAAATAATTAACTTTACACTAAAAACTCATTTTGTGGAGAGGAATTTGATAGAAACACGACAAACTGCAGCCTTTCAGTATATTATACTTGTGCATCAAAACTAGATTCTCTGTTTTTAAAAATAAAATAAATGCATTGCACCTTAACCTTCTTTCATTCCAAAATACAGAGCCACACACAACCTACTTCTAGGTAAATGTATATTCTCTAAAATAAATGTTATATCTTTGCATCAAGTTGTTAAATAATTAATTGAACTGTAACCTATGACACTGAAGTGACCTTGGAAAAGAATACTGGAATAAATTTAATCTTTTCCTGTCTAAATTATTAGCCCCTTGGGATGACATCACATCTGAGAGTATGTAACAGGAGCACACAAGTTATGTAACATCTACACCATTTACTGTTTTGCAGAAGTGGGGCATCTTTTACAGAGTGATTTATAGCTGTCCTCTCACTTTGAAATGAATAAATGGAAAAATGCTCATGGAAAACTTGCAGTTTTTCAAAAACACATAATGTAGGTTGAACTTGAGGAAATAATTCTTATTTTCTTTCTTTCATTTTTTTGCTATTGTCATATTCTACCTGGGGAAGCAACTTCTGCAAGTGAACAAATAAAAATTCAAAACAGGTTTTTGGTTTTGGTTTTTTTTTTTTTTTTTTTTTTTTAATATTAATTTATCTACAAATCAAGCAAGTTATTTTTGTTATCCCTGTTATTATTCAGATAAAATTTAACACTAGAAAATCTAATGGTAAAAAAGATACTTGGCTTTGATAACTTCACCCGAGCTGTTTAAATAGCTCAAAACTTTATTAGGAACTCAATGTTACTGAACTTTTCCTGCCCTGCCTCTTCTACCACTTGGTGGTAACATTTGCACTAATTAATCCTGCTCTATAGAGCACATTCTATTCTGTGCTTGTAACAGTTCTGCCTCTTCCTACGTTACAGGCTCTATACTTTTCTGAGTTTATAGCTATCTCTTTTTTGTGAAATTATTCAGTCACAGATTTCAGATGAAGAAAAGCATCGAAGCTGGTTACTCTTGTGCAACTGATTGATTGTTAATCTGGATGCTATGATGCTCTTGATGGAATTCCTCTATTACAGAGAAGAGGAGATATAAAGAAATAGAATATATTGATCTCCCAAGTCCAATAAACCTTTTAAATTTTGCTTACACAACATATGTACAGTACTTCTTGTTTAAAAATGAGAAAAGCTTACTTTTATGGGCTATCTCAAGATAACAGTATATATTGTTCTAATCTGCAAAAAGTTTAGGAAAGATGAAAGGATACCACCAAGAGAAAAATATTATTTAAGGTTCCAATCTTAGTATCGATTTCAGGAAAATTACTCCCCAGAAACAAAGATAAACCCAGATTTAAATTACTGTGGGAATACAAGTTGATGGGTTATAGTCTTTTCTACAGAACTGAAGCTGTGGACCCTGTCATGAAGAAATATACCTGTAATAAATTTGGAATCTATGCTTCATTCCCTGTCATACAATGTCTTGAAGCAAATGCCTTATGTGTGCAAGGCATTGTACAATTATCCTTATTTTACAGAGGTAACTGAGGAAGGTAATATAAGCCATTCACACAAGACAGACAGTAGAAATGACAAAGGATGTGAACTCCTGACTTCTGTTGAGATCACTGGATCACATTCTCTTTTTCTTGTTGTTTGTTTTTTGGCCTTTTCCATCTGGTTGTTTTAATTTCTGTTCTACTAGAGGGGAACAGAAGCTGACTGGATATTCATTAAAGTCCGTACTACTTCTGCCGTGCACTGGAGGATATTTTAAGACAAGTAACACTTAGAGTGAATTTTCTAACATCTTTAAAAAAGCAATAAGCAAGGAACTTTTATCCACACCTAAGTTTGGGAAAAAACCCAACCCAAAAACAAAGAGAAAACTTGTACAAGTTAGGCTATCAAAGTAAAAACACAACAAGGATACTACAAGCAGCAAAATATGAATAAACTTAGTTAACTTCCAATTAAATTTCAATATTTCAATTATATTAGCATTAATAGTCAATAAAATTTAACACTGGTAGTACAGGACAACCAATTTCTTTGTGCTCTTCAGCTAAAAGCACCGAATTTATGCCAGAAAGAATGACTGTGATATATACCTTTATTATGGTTGCAGGACTGTTAAATTATTAGGTTGAGCTGTGCCCTGTCAAGAATGTAAATATTTTATAATCATTTGACACTCTGTTCTTCCTTGTGCAGAATGTCAAAAGAAAGAGAATGCAAGCGTGTACCACAATCTGAAAAGAATATAGAATGTCGAATGTTTAATTTTGAATTTATATTAGAATATGCCAGGTTAAATTTGACATGTATGGTTATTAATATTGGAGAGATGCTGCAGTGGCCAATATTCTAGAGAGCTATGCTCTAGGTTGGTTTGAACAAAGGTGCGTAGAAAACCATAGCCAGTAGATGTTCTCTCTAATGGTGTAGCCAGTGTGTTTTCAGGTAATGCTACTGGTGTACCAAAAAGAAATGAAACTGCTAGGTTATGCAGAATGGTGGAATGTGGAAGTTCTAAAATATAAATACTTAGCCTTGTAGTAACAAGGTGGACTGGAAATTATATTTAATAAAGTATGCAACCTGGAGATGTTTGATAATATTTTTGGCAATTAACATTGCTAAAGAAAAAAAAAAATCTGCTAGGTATTTAATATATTTAATATTCCAGCACACATTAAAATATCAAACATTAAAACAGAAATGGTACATGGTGTGTATACTAGATAAGCAGTGAAGTAAGAACAATCCGAAACGTGGCAGTACATGTGAGTTACATGTTTAAGGAGAAGCAACTTGAACAATGGATAATGCTCCAGATTTTTAGAAGGATCATTCGTTTTTGAATACTGAACACTGGGAAATTCAGACTAAGTCCTGAGTCACACAAGCTAAACATAAATGCTCCAGTCACAGTATTTCATTCACGCTGAAGAAAGAAAAGGACAGTAAGAGGAGTTTAGAGTTTTTTAAATGCTGTACATATATTTCATGTTGGAGATGAAAATATTTTTTAAGGAAAATTTTGTTAAGTCCAGTGGGAAGACTTTTAAGCTGATATTCTACAACAGTCAGTCTTGAGATGGGTTTCCTTTCTGATGTTCTTTCTCCTTTTCTCTCTCACACTCTTACTTCCCCTTTAAAACATAAACTTTTTCTCGTACAGACAGAAATGAAAGGCTCAGACAGAATCAACAAATTCTGGTTGTGATACTCCCTGGACCAGTCTTTAATACTGTTGTCCAATTCACATAGGTATAGATATAAGAAATGAACCTAGACCATTGATATCCATAAATGGTGTGAATCATATTCATGTACTTGTTACCCTTTTGGGTTCAGAATTTTTAAGATATTGGGGCTTTTTTGAATAAAATGCCAAAAATTCTGAGTTTTTAAAATGAAATTATAAATATTTTTTCTTGTCTTTATAAGAACTTGTTCCCCATTCAGAAAAGATGTAGTTTAGAAAACGTTGAAGTATTTCTTGCAGCTTACGGCCCTTTGGTTTTTATATTACATTGATTCTGACTGGCAATATTCTACCTGTGTAGCAAATTTTGTATTAATTGGATGGATTTATTAAACATTTTTATGTTTATATTTTTGCACACATCACAAAATCTCACTTATCTGGCAGACCTGTGTAAAGTTACAAAAGCCTTTTTTTTGGCCAGCCCCTGGAAAATTTTTCTCTCACAACCCAAAAAAATGCTTAGATTTAGTTTGATTCATATTTTCCCCATCTCCATTACTTTCCAGTCCCAGGAAAACAGATCTATTTGATGACAATGATAGTGTTGCAGTCTAGATAGCAACAATGTTTGACTTTTCCAGACAGTAGAACTGAGAAAACAGTATAATGTTGGGAAAAGGGGAAAATATAATCCTAAATAAAGCCATTCATAGATATATTATCCAAGTGTAAAAAAGAAAAAAAAAAAAAAAAAAAGCCCTTAGCTGCTTATTTCTTACGATAGCCAACAGGAAAAAAATTAATTATTGTGTGTGCCAATTCAGTTATATTCAGTTATTTCTGGGGTTTGTAATTTTTATCAGTTAGTAATGGAGCATCACATCAAATTTTGATAGATCATGACATGTCTGTTCATTAGTGGAACAGTACATTCTTCCAATAAGATTGTGCAGAATCAAGACCTTTTTCCAGAAGGTTTTTAGTCCTGAATGTAAAATTGAAATAAATAGTCCTTCCAAGATTATAGATAGCCTGAGCTTTGCTATGGTAGAAGTTTATGGAGCCAAAATCCTTCCTCCTGCTCCCCCAACACACTTGATCTGAGCAGATTATGATATACTTGAGTGTCAACTGGAGATTCAGAGTGAGCACAGAGTGCCTACAGGCATGTAAAGAATTTAAGAGATTATATGCAATGGACTCACTTCATCATAGCTTTGTACCTTAGACATCAATGTACTGAAATTTGAGAACAAAGTGAGTATTTTACTACTGATAATATTCCATATGCAATAATCTTATTGAACAAATCTGAAGGCTCTGTAAATTAATAAAATAAAAATATCCAATCTAAAATAGATGCTTTATTTAAGAAATACATGATATATCCTACAACACATGCCTCCTACATCTGACAATAAGACCAAATATTTCTCATGGATTTTTAAAGGAGTCTAAAATTACTTGTAAGCCAGATTTCTGGTCACTTAACATGTTATCACATTAGACTAACCAAAGGTCTAATTAAGCTAACTAGCTGAAGTACTGAGATAAATGCAGCTTCTGAAATGAATTGTGTATTTTTTCATTGGAGGAATCAATGGTGGAAGTCCCACTCCAAATATGTATATATTGATTCAGGTGCCGATTTTAGGTTTGATCTAAGAATTTGCTATGTTATTACATCTGCCTCTGGAACACTATTTGATTCATGACACACAAACTGAAAGTCAAAAACTCACTTATAAAAAAGCACATACTTCTAATAGAGATAATAGAATTTTTTTGCAGTAAAAATTTTTTCTTTGAGAATGCTGATTTGATGAAAAAAGACTTCTTCATACAAATGGGTCAAACTGTTGAAGATTAAATTTACTATTGACTATGTTTCTACATCCAGTTATTAATCTGGATTGCCTGCTTTCTAAATAAATTAATGGTATCTAGTATAGAAGTTTTGGGTTTTTTTTAAAAGTTTCTGCAGAACATAAGTTCCCTTTTCTGGCCTTTTTGGTTTTCTTAAAACCCTGGTAGTAAATTTCAAAGAATAAAATAGAAATAAATCACGTTCTGTAATACTTAAATAATTTCAACCATCTGTTTTCTTCTACATGGGAATATTGGGAAGGGAAAAAGTCCAAATCTAAATTTTATTTAAATATTTTGTACCCAGCTACATGTGTTCAATGATGATTATTCCCATAAAAACTATAATGTGCTATATTCTATTATTTTGCTAATTATACATTACCATCTGTGGGGAACAATGAATAATGTAGTAATACTGTTACTTGCAGGCCAAAGTCAGAAATATATTAATGCTTGTCATTTAAGACAAATACAAGTTATAATTTTCATAATTTGCCCAGACTGGAGTTAAATGTGGACACAATGAAATGCATGAGCATTCTGACACAAGGAGATTACACCTGCAAAATTTAGAATCAGTGACTAAAAGATTAAAATATTTTCATTTTGGATACCAACAGAGAAATGTCCTATTCTCAAACTAGTGTTGCACGGGGTCTCATGTTCATAGTCTCAGTGTGATCCTCTAAAGCAGAATGGTTATGATGTCACTGGATCACTTTTAACCTGCCTTTTCTCTCAAACCCTTGTGATGAGCATATGACTGGGATATTTTTAGTCTATGTTTTTCAGTTGGGTAGATTTAAATAATGTCAGAGCTGTGTTACCGCTTTCTATTGTAGTATTTCTGCAAGGTTTTGCTAAGGATATATGTCACATGTTATGGAGCAGTGACATAAGAAAATACTTGGAGGTGAAAGTACTTTTGAGATAGCTTTGGTAGATTATGAAGCAAAAGTAGCCAAGATTGGCACAGCTTGATTCAGTGATATAAACAGAGCGGTCACTGAGGAAGAACAAAAATCTCAGAACTGTGTTTGTGTACTTGTACATCTTCTTGGATGGATCTGTTTGGCTAACCACAAAAGGGAGCTAGGAGTGAAATAATATACCTGCAGCATGGAAGATCCCCTGGGGAATCAAGACATGGAAGTACACTGGGAGCCAAGATTTTTGCCAGAATAAAGTGGCTCAACTTCTATTGGCCTGAAGGCTAAGACAGAATATTCCCGGTGCTGAAGACCTCTGTAGCCAGTCAGTTTAGAATATGTAGCTATCTTTAAATATGTATGTGATATATAGTATTATGTACATTATAAAGTTTCTTTCTATAGAGACACAGGCTACTTTGGGAACATGTATTTTTCGTGATTTTTGTGGTATATATAAGAATAATTTTAACCTAATTTATTTTTTCTCTAGCGCTGTAGGTCAGAAAATACCATCTTGTCATTGTTAGTAACAAAAGTTCTGTTACATGGACTTTCTAGTCAACAAAGAGAACAGCTAGGAAACTAAAAAACTTCATGAGACAGACCATAAAAACATGTCTTAAATCCCCTATGTGCAGCATAAATATGTCTGTATCAGTTGCAAGGAATAGTGTGTGATTCAGAGTCTCTTCTATCAATAGGTCCATCCACCTTGTGATTTTGGGGGGACAAAAGTGTGAAGAGAAAGAGAAAGAAAGTGTTAGTGTCAGTTCCTGGGTTTTATACAACTGGGGTCTTCTCGCCCAGTAAGAGGAGTTTGAGAACTTCTCTGCTGTGACTGTAAAAGGCCAGATGTACCAGAGGATTGGGTTATCAAAATAACAGGCAGAAGCTGGAGAAAACAGATGCAAAGAAACCATAGAACTTAAAATCATGAGATTTGGCAATACCGCAACAAATCTCACAGCCAGGTGTCTTGGGAGGAAAAGAGGGAAGGGTTGTGTTTCTGGTTTTTAAGATCCCAGCTAGTGGAGCTGCACTGCCATGCTGGGGGTCTCGGCTTGCCTTTGAAGCGGTCTGTGGCTCTGTGGATGATGGAGTAAACTTCATAAAGGTGACCTGAAAGAATTCAAAAGGTTCAAAGTCAGGAGATGGTAAAATCCTGGTCCGAGACACTCTGGGCAGAAGATACTCTGAACTAGGATCCATGAACCAGTGGTACTGCTGCATTGGGCTGTGGCCACGGGGCATTGACGGTCCAGGCTGGTCCTAATGAGTAAGGAGACATTTCTCCTGTGATTTTGAACCACTTGATTTCTCTCTGATGCATTTCTAATGCAAATTTTCTCAGTTCATTTGTTGTCTTTAGAGCAGTGGCATAAGGAACTAATCTGGAAACCCTGAGCTGTGCTGGACCGTACAGCTGAAATATCTGTTTGCAGTGAGAGCTGCTGATGGTGCTGGCTCTTCCTCTAGTGCCTTAAAATTACTTTTCTTCCCCCAGCTCTGCCCATGAGGATGGAAATGTGGCCCTTCTTTTTTCTGGATTGCCATGTGCCAGATTTGAGTTGTAAAAGGGCTGCATTACGCATCATTGTCTGTGGGGCTGCTCAGAGCTGGGTTGATTTCTTTGGGGGATTTTGAGCACCACGTCCTGCTGTAAGTGTGTTGGTGAGCGTCATCTTGCACAAGTGTGTCCCAGGGATTGACCAGCCTGGCAGTGAAACAAAAAAGATGTTTCAGTTCAGCATTAACGCAGGAAAATTCAAGTGCCAGAAGCTCCTAGAAAAACTGAGCATAAGAAAAACACAACAGCACATTAAAAGGGAGGAACCACCTTTATCTTGGGTTTTTAGGGCTGAACAGTGTTTGCTAGAGCTGGTCTGGTGCGACACGTTTGGAAAGGATGGTTGGGATAACGCAGTCCAGGCTCACGTACCATGGGCACGGGAGAACAGAGTCGCCTCCTTTCCAAAATCTTCGGTCTTGAGGTTTTATCGTGGTCAGAGCTGATGGGCTGGAAATGATGCTCTGCTGCAACCGGCCAAGAGCCATGACCAGGGGACAGAGAAGGATCCGCTTTGGAGAATGAGGAATTGGGTTGGTAGGTAGCATTCAGAGGGCAGTGGTCAACAGCTCAATGTCCAGATGGAGATCAGTGACAAAATGGTGTCCCTCAGGGGTCCGTATTGGGACCAGTACTGTTTAATCTCTTCATCAATGACATAGACAGTAGGATGGAGTGCACCCTCAGCAAATTTGTAGACGACACCAAGCTGAGTGGTGC
>NW_009218250.1:0-1671 GCF_000690835.1 Fulmarus glacialis | reverse complement strand
CTTCTTCCTGGGAAGTGGTAAGCACAGCTCACAGTTTTACAAGGCCGTTCTTAACCATTTTGCTTTCTGCAGTCACACAGAGCGAAGGGCCTCGTTTATGCTGTTCTTAGCCTTTGCTTTTACTAAAGCACTAAAACTTTTATAGGATAAAGATTCCCACTTTCTGTTACACTTCCCCAAAGCAAATCCATGACTTATTCCTCAGAATATTTTGGTGTGTCTCTTCCAACGTCTCCTTTGAATTTTTAGTCCCCCCTGGCTTCTTCACATCTTATCACCACGTACTTGGCCTCCTCCAGCTCCTCCGTGCGCTGAATAGCGTCTGTCTCATATTTGGTTCTCCACTGGGCCACTTCGCTGTTGGCCTTGGACAGAGCACGCTGCAGCTCCCCCTTGGCTTCCTGCTCCTCCTCATATTGTTCCCGGAGCAAGTCACAGTCGTGGCGAGCAGACTGCAAGGCGTGGGCCAGGGCGTTCTTGGCCTGGGGAGACAATGCGATTGGGACAATGGATTGGGACAATTGCTTGTAAGAATATAGAATGTTAACTTAGGGAAAGTTGCTGAAAACTCTCTGAATCTGACAGTTAACGTCAGCCCAAGGGAAAAAGGTACATTGATTCCATATTCTGAGCAGCTTCTTATCTCTTCATTCATCAGAATCTAGAAGATGATGGTAGAGTTGTCTAAATGACAACTATAAAGCTGGGAATTGTTGAAGCCTTTTTAGTATGTTCTAAAGTTTCAGCTTCCATTATGGAAAAGTAAAATAAGCAGTTTTTTAGATATATCTCAACCTTTTTTTGTATGCCACCATTAATCTGAATAAAGACCTAAAGTTGTCCTTCTCTGTCTCAGTATCCAGGTTGGAGGCGATGCTCTCCTCAAGTTTTCTTCGCACACTAGAGAGGGAGGTGGCAAATTGTCCATCTAGTTTGAGAGCTCTCAAATTAAAATGATATGGCTAACATATTCTGATTTTACATGAGAGTAGGAAATATTCTGAAAGAAAATGGAATCGGAATCCAAAGTCAAACCCCCTACAGGAAGTACCTTTACCTTTATTTCTTCCTCTAAATGTCTCTTTAGTTCCTCGATCTGTTGAGTAAATGCCTGTTTGCCTCTGGATAGCTGAGATATCAAAGCATCTTTTTCTTCCACCTGGCGTGAATATTCACCTGAGAAATTTTACAGATAGACTGTAATTTAAAAAGCAATACCAAACTAATGTGTCTTTAAAGCACTGTATACCAGTTGACAGAGTATACACCAATTTGAGTAAAACATCACTCTTTTTCTTGTCATCATCGGTTACACGTTCTCCCATTCAGGAGGGGTGTGGGGGTGTGTTACCTGCTTCTGTCTGCAGACGAGCTCTTTGAGTATTGAGGTCATTGATCATGCGCTGATGCTCTTCTTCTTTTGTCTTAATCTCACTTAGCTGGTCTTCCAGAGTGCGACACATTTTCTCCAGGTTTGCCTATATGTCAAATACATGTAAGGAAAGAGGACTATCACTAAATTCTAGCATGTTGTTCTCATGATGAAAAACAACGCAACTGTGTGTGATAGCAAAATGTAATCAGAAGGTTCAAAATCATGTATCAGGTCATGTATCATAGGGCAGTAACCTGACAGAAACTCTGTACCTTGGCTTTGGAGACAGACTCCAT
>NW_009218249.1:0-1606 GCF_000690835.1 Fulmarus glacialis | reverse complement strand
GCCTGCCTTCATCTCCTGCTCAACATCCTCCTCCTCCTCCTCCCGCAGGGTCCTCCCGGCCCACCTGGCCCCCCTGGTCCTCCCGGCCCCCCCAGCGGCGGCTTCGACTTCAGCTTCCTGCCCCAGCCGCCCCAGGAGAAGGCTCACGACGGTGGACGCTACTACCGAGCCGACGACGCCAACGTGATGCGCGACCGGGACCTGGAGGTCGACACCACCCTGAAGAGCCTGAGCCAGCAGATCGAGAACATCCGCAGCCCCGAGGGCACCCGCAAAAACCCTGCCCGTACCTGCCGCGACCTGAAGATGTGCCACGGCGACTGGAAGAGTGGTCAGTGTCCCCGCCGGTCTCCGCATCCCTCTGGGATACTCTCACCTCCATCCCTCTGCCCCCTCTACCTGCTCCTCACCTCCATCCTTCCTCCATCCCCCCTGCTTGATGCTCACCTTCATTCCTTCATCCTGTCTCTCATGCCTCTACCTCTCGTGGCTGCTCCTCACCTCCAACCCTCTTACCTGCTCCTCACCTCCATTCTCCATCCCTTCATCCTCCATTTCTCACAGCTGCTCCTCACCTCCTTCCTCTGTTCCTCATGGCTGTTGCTCAACTCCATGCTCCACGCCCCAGATCCCTCCCACCTGCTCCCCACCTCCGTCCTCCATCTCTCATGGCTGCTCCTCACCTCCGTCCTCCATCCTCCATCTCTCACAGCTAACCCTCACCTATCCCTCCATCCTCTGTCCCTCCCACCTGCTCCTCACCTCCATCCTCCATGGCTGCTCCTCAGCTCCATCCTCCATCCATCAGGGCCACCTGCCTCCCTCCCCGCTCCCTGACCCACCTCCCTCTGTCCCGCAGGTGAATACTGGATCGACCCCAACCAAGGCTGCAACCTGGACGCCATCAAGGTCTACTGTAACATGGAGACAGGCGAGACGTGCGTCTACCCCACCCAGGCCACCATTGCCCAGAAGAACTGGTACCTCAGCAAGAACCCCAAGGAGAAGAAGCACATCTGGTTCGGCGAGACGATGAGCGATGGCTTCCAGGTGAGCAAGTGGATGATGGGGCGGGGGGACAACTAGGATGGACAACCAGCTCTGCGGTGCCTAACGCCTCTTCTCCGGCAGTTCGAGTATGGTGGTGAGGGCTCCAACCCAGCCGACGTCGCCATCCAGCTGACCTTCCTCCGCCTGATGTCCACCGAGGCCGCCCAGAACATCACACTGCAAGACAAGAACAGCGTCGCCTACATGGACCAGGACACCGGCAACCTGAAGAAGGCCCTTCTCCGCTGGAGCTGCGGGCGGAGGCAACCAGCCGCTTCACCTACGGCGTCACCGAGGACGGCTGCACGGTGAGTGGTCCAGGGGACGGTCACGGTGGTGGTGGTGGGGACGTGTTATGGGGCCGGGGCTGATCCTGACCTCCCCGCAGAGTCACACCGGCGCTTGGGGCAAGACAGTCATCGAGTACAAGACGACGAAGACCTCTCGCCTGCCCATCATCGATTTGGCTCCCATGGACGTTGGCGCTCCAGATCAGGAATTCGGCATCGACATCGGCCCCGTCTGCTTCTTGTAAACCGGACGCCCCACGCGTAAC
>NW_009218248.1:0-8286 GCF_000690835.1 Fulmarus glacialis | reverse complement strand
CATCCCAGCGGCCGTGCTGGGGGGGCTGGTGGGCAGAGCGGGCTGGCACCCCCACCCTGGGGAAGGGGCTTCGTGGGGGGTGGCCGTGTGTGCCCTTAGGTGTGATTTGGGAAGGCTGGAGCAGGCTAGGGACCCCCCCAGAGCAGCGGGTGCGCTCGCACTGACAGAACCTAAAATGGCCAGAAACCTCTCCTGCAGAGAAGTCCACTTGGGCTGAAACGTGGTTTCGAGTGTGTAGATGAGCTGGTCCGTGTGACCATCGCCATAGACTTGGTGATCCGTCCCGGGTTTCAAAGCCTGCTGTCCCTTTAATGTCTGGTTTGACAGCTTTGGGTGAGGAAGCACTTCCAACAGCTGTCTTCTTGGCAGTGCACCAAGCGCCGGCTTAAAGGGTCCCCGGCTGGAGCAGCTTCACCTTCTGCCTCGGAACAAATCCAGCGATTGTTTCGTTTTCCGGCTGCTTTTCTACCAAGCAAGGGCTGTGTTGTGGCACTGTGCATGCCTTTTGTACCACAGCTCTACGATTCCGTTCAAAATATATACATTCTGTCTAAAAACTCTTTTCTGCCGCTGTGATTATGTGGGTGGTAGCCCCGCTTTGATTGAAAATTAGAAGTGTTTAAAAAAACCTCATTAAACTTATTAAAAAAACCTCATTAAACTTATTAAACTTTCAGAAATCACTATTCTTCAATCATTTAATGTATATTACATACTTTTCCAGATCTGTATCTGACTACAGATGGTGGGCACACCCTGGTTTTGCCATCAGTTATTTCATTGCTGCTTTTACTGTACATATTTTGTCAATAAATACATCTGGGTTGATACTTGTTCGGAGTTATTTTCTGTGAGAATAACATCTATTTTATTTTCCATTTTCTGTTGCCAAAAGATGATGAAGATGAGGAGGAAGAGGATGAAGAAGAAGAAATAGATGTTGTGACAGTAGAGAAAAGACGCTCCTCCTCCAACAAGGCTGTTACCACCCTAACTATTACAGTGCGTCCTAAAAATACCACTTTTCCATCAGTCAGGACACAGCAGAATGAACTGATTTTAAAGCGTTGTGCACCAATTCACCAGCAGCATAATTATGCCGCTCCTTCTCCATACATGGAGAGTGAAGATGCTCCACCGCAGAAAAAGTTAAAAACCGAGGTGCCCCGTCCAGTAAAACCCACGATCCAACCAAAGTCTAAGAGTTCAAGTCCTCGAAACTCTGATTCAGAGGATAGTGAACGTCGACGCAACCATAATATCCTGGAGCGTCAACGGCGTAATGATCTACGGTCAAGTTTCCTCACATTAAGGGACCATGTTCCAGAACTGGTTAAAAATGAGAAAGCTGCAAAAGTTGTGATCTTGAAAAAAGCCACTGAATATGTTCATTCCCTTCAGGCAGAGGAGCAGAAGTTATTGCTAGAAAAGGAAAAATTGCAAGCCAGACAACAACAGTTGCTAAAGAAAATAGAATACAAGCGGACTTGCTAAACTTTTTTTTGTTTTGTTTTTTTTTGGCTGACCAGGACAGTCATTGCCACTTTGCACATTTTTGATTCTTTAAAAAAAATTGTGTTTTTTGACGTTAAGAATGTTGGTTTTACTTTCAATCCAGTCCCTGAAGTAATCGACAAACTATATTATCCGGGTACGGAGCAAATGGATGTTCTTGCAAGGAGTTTATTGCAAGACTACCAAACAACAATGGACTGCCTTTGTTTTTCTTCTTAAGAACTGTAGATGGTGGGGATTTTTTTTTTTTTTAAATTGTTGTGAGCATTTGGAGCTGCTGATGACATCTAGTTGAGTTTTAAAACGTTCATTCCTAAGTTTTATGGTGCTTATGTTCTAACAGATGTTACTTTAGGGGTTGGCATTTGTACCCCTGTGGGAATTTTCTGTAAATACCATCTACACACTTGCCTTTTGTACATGTCTTGGGTTATGAGAGGTGGCTTTTGCTACCAGTATTAGACTGGAAGTTCATACCTAAGTACTGTAATACCTCAATGTTTGAGGAGCATGTTTTTGTATACAAATATATTGTTAATCTCTGTTATGTACTGTACTAATTCTTACATTGCCTGTATACTTTAGTATGATGCTGATACATAACTAAATTTGATACTTATATTTTCGTATGAAAATGAGTTGTGAAAGTTTTGAGTAGATATTACTTTATCACTTTTTTGAACTAAGAAACTTTTGTAAAGAAATTTACTATATATGCCTTTTCCTAGCCTGTTTCTTCCAGTTAATGTATTTGTTAATGTTTGGTGCATAGAACTGGGTAACTGCAAAGTTCTGTGTTTAATTTCTTCCAACGATGTACATTTAGTGCTGCGTCTTATAGCACTTTGAAATACCTCATGTTTATGAAAATAAATAGCAATTACATGATGTGCCATTTACTATTTTTCTTTTAAAAGAAGTTCTTTTAAATAAAATCTTTAACTTTGCAATGTTCATGAAATACAAAAACATGGTCCCATATCCCGGGCACTTAAACTCTCAAACTATAGGTGACGCTCTATGAATAAAGTCAGCTAGGCAGGACATTTCCATTTCTGGGTAAAAAGTAATTGTAGTAAGAACGATTTTCCTCTTCTTTCATACTTCAGATGTCTCTTGTGATGTCAGGATCATCTCAGGGGACTGAACATACCACAGTTAATGGAAAGACTCCTGTGTCTTGTGAAGACTTCTGGAATATCCACTGTATGCAGAGAATTGTGAGGGATCAGAAACACAGCTAGCATCCTTCTGCTAAGGGACTGGCCTGAGTGTGGTAGACAGGTAGAGAAGTAAATGATGGAGGTGTACTTCGCTACAGCACAGAACACGAAATATTTGTAGTAAAGATCTTACTTGACTGCTGTTCTCAGTTGCATTACAAAAGGCTTATCCTTAAAGCAGTCCATCATTGAACAGGAGAATTAATTTCTTGTTTGTAGCTGAAGATCCTGTTGGTTACTACTTGTGCTAAGTTAGTAAAATTAAAAATCCCAGGGAAGATACAGTTCCGAGGTACGGAGAGCTATGAAGCGTGCGTCAAATGACATGTACTCTGAACAATGAAACTTGGCAGGTGGTTGTCTCGAGTGGTTGTCTCGAGTTGTGATGGCGTTTTGTGTGAAAGGAACAAGATGTCTAAGTCTGAAATGTGTTTGGTCATTTTGGTAAGCTTCTTGAGACCAAGGAGTTGTTTTATTTTCTAGTCTATACAGGTATTTCTGACATTGTCTTTCCCCACACTGAACCTGAAGAATAAGGTATGGATTAATGACCAAGTGGCCAGTAAGCAGTTTAAGGATCAACTTGCAAGGAGCTAGTCTGGGACGTCTGCCCCTACTTTAGCCATGAAGGAAGTAACTTGCTTGGTGATGGTGGTACAGAACATCTCATATTTGTCATGAGGTAACAGAGAGTAAGAGCAGTATGGAGGCAAAATCACCACAGTAATGGATGTGCTGTATGTCCATGCCCTACAGTAGCTTGTTGGGGTACCCAAACCTGTGCATTCTTGGGCCCCACTCAGCTTCTGTACCAAGAACATTGGGAATTGTACTTACTGTCTTTCAGTGCAGTAAATCCAGATCCTCAACAGGCACAAACTGGTATAATGCTGTTTGGATTCAGCTAGGCCTACACAAGTTTATGCCATTTGAAGATTTGGCCTGAGTAGATTTAACATCTTCTAAATTCAGACTTGAGGACCACAATCATTCCATAAATAGAATCCTTGTTTTCATGCCCTTGATGTGGACTTCATCATGCTTCTTCCACTTTCCCAGTACAGTTCAGAACCAGTAAAAGACAAAGCCTAAGCAGAGACAATTGGTGTGGACAATCACAGGGTACATTTAATTTTACTGGCTCCAACAAACAAACAATTTTCAAACCCCATTTTATTAGCAATTTTTGTGGAACTGCTGTTGTACTGTTTTCAAACCAGGTACAAGTCACATGAGTCTTGAAGGAGAAGGAAAGCTTTTCAAACATCCATTGTATTGTCTTTCTAACCTGTGCCTGCTTGACTTCCAACAAGAGCTTCTTAACATGAGTTTACAGTTAGACTTAGTGTAACATTAAAAAATTACAGCTGTATACTGGCCCAATACTTTCCTAGCAGATGCAAATCGTATTCTGAACAAAAATAAACCACAGAATGATCTGTCACTGTCTCTACAGCCTAGGAAGGTACTGTCTAAGGACTGAACAAGCAAAATTGAACAGAGATTTCCCTTCCCTTCCATTTCTGGAGAACATCTGGTCACAATCTACCATTCAAAGCAGGGCCAAATTCTAGGTCAGATCAGGTTGCTCAGGGTCATACACAGCCAAGGCTTTAATGTCTTCAAGGATAGAGATTCCATAGCCTCTTCGGACAACACATGTCAATTTTTGGCTACCATGACTGATACAAATTTTCCTACTATCTGTTTGGAACTTTCCTTGTTGCAACCCCTGTCCATTGCCTCCTGTGTTTTTGTGTTTAACCTCCCAGAAGAGTCTGGCTCCACCTTCTCTGTAACCCCCCATTCGTAGTTGAAGACAGCAATTACTTCTCCTTTCTCTTCTTGAGACAACCCAGTTCTGTCTTGTATTGTTGTGGTATCCAAGCATTGAGAGTATAATAAAGGTGTCAAATACTCAGATTTGTTTGGATATTCAACACAAATCCCATCTGAAAGCCTCTTTTTCAGAGTGGGAGTCTTGGCCTGATCCTTTTGAATTCAGTGATAAACGTCCAACTGATGTCAATGGAGATAGAATCTGGCCCCATACGGTTCAGAAATGCTCCCATATACTCTCCTGTTTGCTGCTATATGCTGTACTACCAATACTTTGGGTTTATCTTTTTTTTTTTTTTTTAATTCTGCTTTTAAATACCTTTCAGGGGTTAATAGGTTTGTTTTCATATTGTTGCTGTAGGGAGCAAGTTGTCAAGGACAAATGTTTTCGTAAACAAAAGTCTCAGTTGTAGGATGTTATTAAGTTACAATTGTTAAAGAGAAGCTACTGGTTTTCAATTCTTTTGTATTTACACAATAAAAAGAACTGAGAGGTGTAGGAAATACAGCTTTTGAAAGGAAGAGGTAAACAATTCATTTAGTAATATTTTCTGAAGAATCAGTACCCAGAAAGGTACATAGAGAAGGACATAGAGATATAGCAACAACAGTAACAAAAGATCCTTCTGCCTGTGTATCTAGAGTGAAGAGTCCATAAGGACTCAGTCAAATAATGAATTGAGACACTATTCCTTTTTTTTTTAATATACATACCTACATTTGCATAACAAATACAAACATATCTGTCTGGAGAATCTGTTAGAAAATGTGGCAAGTACCTAATAACTGCTAATTAAAAAGCGGGTATTGCCGATTCCTGAAGGGAAAACTGAATTAGATTGATTGCAATCTTATCTGATCTGCTATAAAAATTCCCAAGTTCTTTTTCATACAAGACAAAATCTGCTGATGGAATCACATATCCCAGAGGATGGTCTCCTTCCAGTTTTCTGCTTATGTTCTTAAGAATACCACTAAGAACACAAGGGACTTGAAACACCAAAATGAAATGATTCCTCCATAAACCAGTATGAGTAAAACAGCAGCGAGAGAGTTTAAAAAGGTGAAATGTGTTAATGATGTCATTACCACTAGGTCACCTGTTGCCATGAGTGCGAAGGAAAGTGCATTTCTCAAACCTCAAGCTGCTGTTATAGCAACTTATCACCAGGTCTTGGCAGGACTGCTTGAGATTTCATGATGTGTATAATTTGCAGAGGGCACATTTGATCCTGGTAAGTATACTGATAAACCAAGCTAGAATAAAATGACTTTAATAGGATCCCATTCTTAAGCCTGAATTTCCTGGGTTGTGGCTGGTTTAAATCAGAAGATTTCATTTTATTTAAAGTTTTAAGTTCAAGATCATTAATTTAATGACTTTTTTATGTACCATGTTGTTTATCACACTCTTGGCAAATGTTTCATGATTTATACCTGGGTTCCTTTCTTTTCCTTGTCTCCATTTCTCTTTCCTTTTTCCCCTTCCCCTTTCTCTTCCTCTTTGTACCTAAACTACATGTGATGTCTTTTCTCTCAGGAGCCCAAAGCCACCAAACTTAAAGGGATTTGAAGTGTCACAACGACCCCTTTAAAGTAAGCAGTAGAAACACAAGATACACAGCACTTCCAGAAATCTCACAGGAAAGTAATGGTGCAAAACATGGAAGAGCAGCTGGATTGTAGGGCCAGCACGGCGTTTTTTGCCACAGCACTTCTGGCTACTGCTGGAGCATTGATAAGCAGAGCACCGGCTTGCCTCAGCAATTGCCTGAATTCAGAGACTTAATAATAACAACATTGTAATTAATATTGTAATAAATCTAATTTTAATATGTAATTAATATTGCAATTCATGATGTAGGAGATGAGGGAATTATCCAATATCAAGCTTTCACTTCTGCTGGGCTACCTTTTCCAATCTGCTACCATACACTAGTTTTTGCTGCCTATCTGCGTGTGCTGACCCTGCAAGGAGGCTTGGGCACAGTAAAACAGGCATTTTGCTGTTAGGTTGCATGAGGTGGTAATTTCCCCTGCCTGCAGATCCGTGATTCTCATCCAGCTTTGTGCCCCTACTGGCCAGATCTTTCTTTCAATGAGATTAGTTACATATATATTTGAGCAACAGTCGACTCGAAGATAAAATTAATTCTTGATCTCTGTGCTGTGAAGATTCCTTGTATGTATGCTGTATGTATAGATTAACATACATGCTGCATGCACACAAGGGGTTCCATATGTGTTGACTCATGAACCCCGGTAAATAAACCCAAGTGTGTATTTTAACAGAATAAGTAACAAGACTTGGTCCTTTGAAGAAAAAGCAAAGGTATTTTGTTTCCTGTATTTATGATCACAATATGACACACCTAAATAATGCAGAAATGAAAAAAAAAATTATACCTACAAAGTAAGTACAATTACTGGCAAGTATTTTTTAACTCCATGATGAAATGGATGGGTGACTTATCAGACTTAAAATTCATCAGACTTGTAACTGAATTATGACCATTATTTGTTACTGATCTCTGAACTGTTGAATTACATTTTGTATGCGTAATCATTGTTAGGCTCCATATATACTATTACAGCTGCTCTATTTGTGAGCTATATCATCTGCCATGATGTAGTTCTTCCATCTGACATTGTTTAGATAAGTGGAGACGTTTTCATTTTACGGTAAAATAAGATTATTTCTTTTTTCTTATCCTATGCTTCCAATTTCCCAACCTCATTTGTCTGCTTTAAGTATTTACTGCTTTCTATCTGCTTTCTGTCTTCTATACTGCAAGCATTTAGGGAGAGGAACTGTCTTCTATGTTATCTGTCTGAAGCTGAGGTTAGATTGTGTTCCTATAAGTCGCTATATTAATCATTATAAAATTATTACAAGAGTCCTGTTGTCCAAAAGAACAGTGTCTAACAGCTAAATATAGTGTAGTTTTATATTTGAGGTAGGATGAATCATGTTTTCTACATCTGTTTAGTTACACCTTCTAATCTACAAGCATTACAAGCATTACACAGTTTCAAGCACCTAGCTGCTTAGCTTCTTAATTCTCCTTATGTAGTCACCAGAGAGACACAGGCTCTTCCCAGAGGACAGTTCAGAGCATCTATGTTGGGCTTATACTGGAATGGGCCCAAACACTGTTCTGTACCGTGTAGAAAGAGTGATTACAACATGAAAGGGGTGATTACATGAACTATGTTAAGGGCTTCTTTATTGCTGCTGGGTACCATCAACAAGTTGCTTGATCCATAGCTGATCTTACTTACCAGATGAAATTTAAAGCAATGATTTGGAGAAAACTGCAGGTTAATAGATTTGTTTCTTAGAATAAAACAGTGGATGAATGTAGGATATATAGTTAATTTAATTGGCATAGTCATTTTAGTCGCAATTAAATAAAATATTTCAATGGCACTTACCTCCATTTTGTTTCCTAACACCATCAAAAATAAATACATAGTGTTTTAGCGTTCAAAGATTTCACTTCCTCATAGAACAAAGCAGTGTATGTGTCTAACAAATTAGAATACTCTTTGGATTGATATTTGTAGTATCTGTACACAAATAGCTTTTTTCTTGTGCAATACACGGCAATTACATTTAGGCATAACCTTGTTTCTTCAGTATGACATAGACTTAATAATAACTACATTGTAATTAATATTGTAATTAATTTAATTTTAATATGTAATT
>NW_009218247.1:0-45498 GCF_000690835.1 Fulmarus glacialis | reverse complement strand
TTGCAGCACTCCAGTCGTGAGACTCATGCGTGCATGCCGCCCATGCTGCGTGCATAAGTAATCTGAAAGTCCATAGAGAAACATCGGATGCTTTCCTCAAATAGGGTTTGAACGAATTTAGCAAATAAAGCTCTGGACCACTTTTAACAACGGAGTTTAAACAAATACTGAGTATTTGTGTACTGAATGATATTTGGATATTTTTAAGGAAAACTAGCACATCTCTGTAATTAAAATCTGTACCATAATGTATGTGCAGCGCCACTGAAGTTGCACAAGAACCCTAAATATTAATCTTCAAATTCTTGGCTTTGCAACATTAATATTTCTACTGCAATGTTTTTCAAACCAGCAGATTAACTCCTGTCCTCCCTCCCCAGCAATTATCTCATGATATTGTCCCCTACATGGACTCCACATCAGGACTTTTTACTCTATCATACATGTTTTTTTTCCCTCTAGGGAGCAGGTACACAAAGAATGTAACGATTAGACCAGCTGGAAAAGATGTCATGAAACAGTTCATCTGCCATTGTACAAGCACTGTTCATATACTGCGAGTACGGTCTCGGAGCAGAATTTTTTCTTCAAAGAATACGTCAAAGCTGATCAAATACAAACCTACATTAAGAATAAAATATTATATCTGAGATTTCATCTAATCAATTGACCCTACTTGCACTCTTTCTCCCTCAAGAATTCAGGTTTTAACCTAGTATTGGAGAGCAAATCCTTCCATGTCAACTAATTATTATGTCCCTATGAGATACACTGCAATAGTGGGTATTTGTTTTTTGCAACCATAGTGATGAAGAGTGTTTATTGGCTAGGTCATAAGAATTGGAAGCAAGTATTTACCTTCATTTAATTTCAGAAAATCTGAACAGTCCTCTAACACCAAATAATAGGGATTTGGGGAATAGAACTACAAAACAAGTTTTGCAACATTTTTCAGATACCAGTCTACCAATCTGACTTTTTGATTAATTAAAAAAAAAATTATGAAATACAGAAAGATAACACAAATCTGATTATCTTACAGGTTCTTTGTTTAGTGCTGTATTAAGGATGAGTTTTCTTTGAAATGCCTTAAATTCTTATTCTTGAAGACATATTTTATTTCTGCTAGCAGCTTAAGTTTCTACACCTGTAATTTTTATATCAGTCTTATCAAAAGTTAACAGAAATTACCAGATAAAGTTTTCTTGATGTTAATGTTGTGATCCAGCAAATTTAAAATATAAATGCTTTAGGGAATTTAGAAATTGGAGTGTTTGTTCCTATTTGACAATCCAATGCTCATGATCCATCAAAGTCAATAAGACTCTATTAGACAGTTGGTCAGGCTCATAATGAATGGCAGATGCTGTATATAAGATCAATATTGAAAAGATGATATCACTCAAGAAAGACTGCCAAAGATTTCAGCATCTTTGCATAGAATTATATAGAAGAAAACGTAAGTATTGTGAATTTTAAGGATGTTAAAAAAATGTAACATGCAACAAATCTGTACTGAAAAATAATAAAAACAGAACAATCCATGCCTAGTGCCAAAGTTACTAAAGCACAGACTTAATTCACTGGCAAAAATCTTTTCACTTTAGTGCAAATGAAAAACAACTGAACTAAATCTTCCTATTCCAGCGTCATTTAAAATGTTTGGCAGTACAGAAACTGCAATCATGGTATCAACTAGAACCTTCATGGCAGTTGCAGATTCCTTTAATTTAATAATTTACTTTTTGGTGATCTGTGTAATTTCCATTCCTCAAAAACATTAAGAGTTACCTCTTCTTGCAAAGTTATGGAAACAAACATTTTCTATAGTACACAGCATAATCTAACTTTCAAGACAATATGCAACAAAGCAGAACGCTAAAGGGATACATTTATATTCTAATTTATTCCTTCCATACTTGTTTTACAAAATGTCTGACAGACATGAAACCACAAAATAACACTGTATGGTTCAGAAGGAATTAAAAATACACTTAATGTTGTCTTCTCACTGGATTAAATCCAGTTGACTAAAACAATGGAATAGCTCTTGACTCACAAAAATGTGACTGAAAATAGAACATACTTCTTGCATTATTAAAAGAATAATCCCCTCAAAAAAAAACAAAAGAAAAAACAATCCCTCCATTTCCCCAACTGCTACACAGAATCCAGTAAAATTCTTATGACAACACTTTTCAACTGAGTTGTAGATAAAAACGTTTAAATGTGTTGGTTATCCTTATTTTTACGTGGTTTTAGTGGCAGAGTTAGAGGTAAAGATCCAGTGGAGGAGCTCCAGGTGACAGAAACTTTAGAGGTAGACTTGAAATATATGGGACTACACTATTCTATGAATTCTGGAAATTGTAGTGCCTGAGGGGTCAAAACATGAATGATGGGAATGATACTGTCCACCTGATATTTCTCACATTTTGAAGCAATGCAAAATCTTAAACAAGGAAAGAACTGGCAAGCATGATCAACTAATATTTCAATTTAACATACGACAGGTGATAAACATACAAAGTACATGGCATACAAAACATTTCTAGGGCACCTACATTTACACTGAAGTGTAAAAGAAACACCAACTACTGCCATTGGAGAAAAACTACTTTTTACAGCCACCAGATCCTATTCCCAATTACTTTGAGCATTCTACCTCACATTCTAGTTTCACACTGTTTTGTGGGCAAGAGTCCTCTGTCTGTTGAGAAACAAAAGGCATATTGCCACGTGGCTGTGTAAGTATTCTCCTCTTCCAGGCCTACTTTCTGCTTCAATGAGAAGGCCAAGCATATTCATAGCTAGACTATTGCTAATGGCTCGCCCCTGTCAGTATGAGCTCCCACTAGAATTTCCAGATAAAGTAATGCTCTCTTGTCTGTCTGTCTGAAATAATGACACTTTTATATGTTTCAAACAGATGAGTATCTTCTGGCTAGATAAGCTAAGCCGGCATTGCAGAAGGCCAATGACGTCAGATGATAGCAAATATTATTTTTGAATGTTATAATAATTTCCTTTTGTCTGTTTTGAGTACAGAAACAGTGTCACAAATCACCATCACCAAAATCAAAGAAAACCAAATTTTCAGAGAAAATGAAGCAACTGACCTTCATAGCTAAGTGATAGTTTCAAATGAAATTGTCCTTATCCGTTACTCTTTTCAATAGTGTCCCTTTAGGACACTACTAAAAATATATATGCAATCTGATCTAATACTTCATCCTTCACATTTCTAAACACAATTTTTGTCCGCTATGTAACTCTGGTACAATCATAGAGATGCACTGTGACTCAGCAATTGAATTTGGCTCGTCTACCAGTTTTCAATATTCTACCATTCATTTCTACCAGTTCAACATTCAATTTACCTTGTAGTCTCAAACAAATGTGTGACCCATTGGATTTGGCACTGGACTGCAAAAGGTAAACACAAGCTCCTTTTTTCATTATATTTAAAGACAATTATGTTACAGATTTTCAAAAGGACTTCTGAAAAAGTGGTAGGGACAAAAGGTTTTATCTGTTTTGAAGCAATTTTTTTCTTATTTTCCTGGGATAATTCAGTTTTCTATTATTGAAATGAAGTCTTAACAGAGTTTTGTAGTCTATCCCTGGTCCTTTTGGCTAAGAATAAAATAGGAAGCACTGAATTGTGTAACTTGTTGATATGTTTAATGTATCCCCTGAAAACAACAATTTTTCTTCATGCTGATTTTTGTTCAGTTTAATTTTAACTGTAAGTATTTTGAGACAGGACATTAGTCTTTTTCTTTGTCACTACAGAGCTTTAAAGAAGTTTGATTGTTTTATTACAAATCTCTCTATAACCAGTATTAAGCAAAATGAGAAAATCCCTCTTTTAAAACCTAAACGGTATTTTTAGCCCTCATAGCTATTTTTATATTGCTAAACCATGATTTTCAAAAGTTAAAAATCATCATCAATAAATAGCATATCAGAAGACGTTTTTACGATCAATTCATCATTTTGGAAGTCTCAACTTTGTTTTACCATTCTCAAAGATGACATTTATGAGTCAAGAGTGTGCAATGTTAACTCAACAACTACAAATCCAAAAGCTGAATGTTCAGCTTTTGACTGTTTATTCTTACAAAAATCACATTTCAATTTAAGGTAATTCTTAGCTAGAAAATATTTAAATGTTAATTTTAAAGACCTGAAAATTTTGTTCATGGAAATTGGAATGCTGTGAAGAAAAATCTCCCTTACTATAGCCTTCATTTATCTTGTTTTCTAAAAACTTACTCTGTATTTATTGCTTTGGCATATAATTATGAAAGCACTGTATCAAAAAGCATAAACTTCAGTGAAGGTTCTGATTTGATTAAATTCACAATTACTATACTCCTTTTATGTTTTTGAAACACCTGTTTGTTATACCTAGATTAATTAAATATTAATTAATTTTCATCAAATATAACTAGATTAATTAAATAATAAAATCCCTGCATGTGATACACAGCCTGATTTTTTTACCAGTTTTCAAAAAAACTAAAGGGCCCAAATAACAGCTTAGGCAACTCCAAGCTGATTAGTAGTCGCATTTAAAACAGCCATTCCAAAATAGCCCTATAAAACTATAAAGTGTTTTAGTAAGACTAATCTATCCAACATGTCAGAGATATACAAGAGTCTGTATTTAGCTTGTCTTCAGCTTTACGGATCTCAAACTTCAAAGTGATTTTCTTCTGGCTAATAAGTGACCAGAATATGCATGTAATCCCTCCAAGAGTTTACCTAATTGGGTCAGTCTTTGTGACTTTAAGTTGACCCTACATAGAGCTATACTGTAAGGCAAGTTAAGCATCAAGTTTTCCTGACATTAGCCGAGTTTATAAGGCAACCATGTTAACTAAGTAGGGTGAATTACATCAAAATAAACAGTCTATCTTTGCATAAGGTTCCCAGCACCAGTTAAATGATGTTTTAAATGATAAATAGCTAATATTTCAGGAAGAAGGAAAGCTTGCAGTAGACAATTACTATGAAGAATCTTTCCAATCATTAAGTTATAATAAAGCAATATATTAGGTCCAGTTAGTTAACCATAGAGTAAACTCAAACCTGAACATCCAGTGAGTGCTCAGAGGCATCTGGCCAAAATATTTGCAATGCTATCACAATTTCCCAGAGCTGATGGGACAGATTAGTGAGATGCACACTGTGTTAGTGCATACTGTAATCATAATTGCAGAAATCAACTGCAGATATTTGTCATCGGATCTTTATAACGTATCTGTGTGAATACACCTCCTAGTGAAAATACGAGGATCCTAGTATACTGTATTTATTTTGTGCAAAAACTGTCACTGGGAGAATTGTTGATGCTATAGAAGTTGCTTCTAATTCAGAGAGCACAGTTAAACTGTTTTCATTTATTTTAATCAGAAGTGTAATGAATGTATTTGTTAAAGAAGATTTCCATTTTTCATGTCTTTTCAGAAAAGAATGAATGAAAAACTCTAGCAACCCAGTCCTGCTCTTGTGAAGCCTTCATCTGTACAGCATTAGATTAACAGCAAATACACACCTTCAAAGATGGACGATATTTTCTTTCAAAGATATAGAAGTTATTTCCACTGAGCACAGTACATTTTTACTATAATGATTATTATGTATCTGTTAAATAGGTTTCTATTATTACTGAGATGTATTCTAGTGTTATCTGAGATGCTTTCTATGATAGTTGAATAATTTGAAAAAGAAAACATAGGTAATCGAATTTATGGTATGGAAGACACAAGGTTGAAAGATTAATGGAAATGCATGGAGGTTAAATTCTGAATCCGAAACTAGACATCTGAGCTCCTCGTGTAATGCACAATATGAATTAAAAACATATGAAAAGATCGTAAGAAGCTGATAAGCAGCTGGGAATGAAAGGTAGCAAAGAGTAAGGCTTAGTTACCTAGCCGGACTGGAAATAACCACTTCCCTTCAGTTGTGGTTTTCATCAAAAATATCCTGAATTTAGTAGTAATATCCTAATAGTAGTCATCTGTTTATGAAGGTCTTGTTTTACAAAGTAGGAAATATGAAGGACTCCCCAAACCACACAACTAGAGAACTTGCCTGGATGGGAACAACAGGTTCAATCCTGAGTTCTGTATAATGCCAAGCAGTAACTTGAACTGCCACCCTAGGAGAGAAGCCTGGCTACCCACTTACTGAAGGGAAAAGGTTCTTAGTATCTTCTACTGATGATGTCACAATTTATAAATAATTAAATGGTCATCAGGATACAGGATGAATGTATGAATGATCGTATATCCCAGCTTACCTACGATGCTGGAAACCAAATACATCATCTAGTTAATATTTTATACATCTTAATTCTTTTTACTTATATTTCTCTTTCTTCTGACAAAAGTATTTATATGCTGGGTGCAAAGAGTGGATCTTTTGGAAAGGCTCCTTTGTACTAAGAACATGAAATAGATCTCACACTCTTTTCCTCAGGCATGTATGCTCTGGCTCTAATAAAATACAACAGGCTTGTAGTCTTTTATTCTACTGGGTTTTTTAATGCCTTTTGAATGCTTTTACCTCATTCTGAGCCTTTCTTCATGGTTCTTATTCTTGCTTTCTCATTGAATAATTAGAAATAGCTTTTAAATATCAACCAAAAATACTACACTACTGAGAAAGGGACTGCAAAAAACCATCAACTTTACATTATGATCTTACCAGCAACTACTTTATATATAAATAAGAACATCAAGATATGTATTTGTCTATTTATATATTTTGAATACAGGAAGATTACCTTATTAAAATGTGTCCTGTTTTCAGCTGGGTTAGAGTTAATTTTCTTCCTAGTAGTTAGTATAGTGCTGTGTTTTGGATTTAGTATGAGAATAATGTTGATAACACACTGATGTTTTAGTTGTTGCTAAGTAGTGTTTACACTAAGTCAAGGACTTTTTAGCTTCCCATGCTCTACCAGATGCACAAGAAGTTGGGAGGGAGAACAGCCAGGACAGCTAACCCAACTGACCAATGGGGTATTCCATACCGTATGATGCTCATGCTCAGTATATAAAGCTGGGGGAAGAAGAAGGAAGGGGGGACGTTAGGAGTGATGGCATTTGTTTTCCCAAGTAACCGTTACGCATGATGGAGCCCTGCTTTCCTGGAGGTGGCTGAACACCTGCCTGCCGATCGGAAGTAGTGAATGAATTCCTTCTTTTGCTTTGCTTGTGTGCGTGGCTTTTGCTTTACCTATTAAACTGTCTTTATCTCAACCCACGAGTTTTATCACTCTTATCCTTCTGATTCTCTCCCCCATCCCACCAGGGGGGAGTGAGTGAGCAGCTGTGTGGTGCTTAGTTGCCGGCTGGGGTTAAACCACGACAAATGACAACTCAATGATCTAGAAAACACTTTATAGTATACATCTCTATAGTCTATTTTTAATTTGATTAAAACTTTTCTAATGGTCAAGCCTTTGACAATTGCAAATTGCTGTAAAGACATTCATTGCTGACTACTCATAGTTAAAAGACGGACATATTATTAGCCTCACTTTGCCACTAAAGAAATAGAGAAAAGATGTGCTTGTCAATATTTTAGTGAGAGTCTTGGGCTATTTGTTTTCTTACCTATGGCAAGCACTGCATACCGAGGTGAGACAGAGCAGCAGTGGGAATCTATTAATTTACTTTTCCAATTTGTTGAAAAAGACTTTCTTATGCTATAATGATAGACAAATAAATTTATGTGCAATGTCTCACCTATAACTAGATTAATAGAACACATCTTGGTAATCAAAATGTCACACGCATACAGGCAAAAGCACACATTATAGACAGGAAAAGCACATCTTCCTATTACGCTCCTCCAGTCTTCTTGTTTTGTTTTCTTTGCTTTCTTTTCTTTGTTTTTCTGAGTGACAGCTGATATGTGGTACCTGAATAAACTATTTACTTTCCAGTAATAATTTTTGAGCTTGAGGGATGTTATCTCAAGAATTGGTAAACTAGCATTATCCAGAGAGAACACAGAAATTGCTTTCTTGGAAATGAAGCCAGAAGTATTATGACAATCTTCTCTGAGAGAGCATTAAGAAATTATCCAAAGCTGGACACAAAGCTAACAGTAAGAGTTAAATTTCTCTTTAAAGTGCATAGTTCCCAGGCCACATTGTTCCATTAGGCAATGCTACCTACCAACACTGTTTTATATAAAAATTTAAAATGGGTAATATATCAGCAAAATATATTTTTTTACCCTGAAAAAAATCAAATAACTACAGTAAAAAGTATTAAAGATGTCAAATAAACACATTAGGTTTTTAAAAGGCTGTGTATGAACCATATTCTATATGTACAAATCACTATTGCCAAAGGAATTAGAAAAAGGCAGAGAAAGCAGTATATTACTCCCAATCAGTTGAATATGGCTGAGAAGAATATCTGATCTGAGCATACCCTTGGGCAAACATCCTGATTTTATACAGATGGCTTGCACAAACAAATTGTGTGTATCTTTCAATATCCCATTACAGGTCATAAAATGTCTGGATCTTAATTGATTGCTTTACTAGATAAAGATTAGGTTCTTACAAACTGTGCATGTTCCATGTGTCTAAAACATTAGTAGGTTAGATGGTTGGATGTAAAGTGATCTCTTAAATAACTAAAAATAGTTATAATTACAATAATAATACAATGCATTTATTATACTTTTCTTTACCAAACAAGCTTATAGAAATAAAAATTAAAACCATGCGATGACATTTTATACTAAATCATAAACCTACGTGAAAACCTGTACCTTTCACTTCTAAATATACTCTGCGAAAGAAAATAAGAAGTTTTCTTCCATGATAAAATCTCAAACTGAATGTCACATATTTTTCTAGCATCAGTCTATACCTCTTCTCAAATAGTGCCTAGACCAGAAATAAGTTTGTATATACAGATATAGGTATACAGGCAGATTTAAACAGGAGAGCTTGTAAAGGACCTTGCAATAATATGCCCTCTTTAGCTTGCACTTTTGTGTTAGAGCTTACAAATAGTGTAGTATATTTGAAAGAATATTTCTAACTGCTGGTATGTTAGTGAAAACATAACTCAGTAGTAAGCAACTTGATTTAAATTTGGAGGGGATCTTAAAATACCCTTTAGAGCTCTCAAAATCATTACCGATCATACATTAAACCCTTAGAGTGTTTGTATCTAAAGACTTCCTTCAGAACTAACGTTTCATCTGGTCTATATAGTAATTTCTCACAAGACTTAAACATTATAATGTTAATACACTGGTTAAGTTCACGTGCTCATGTCTCCCTCTAGTGCCTGTATCTGTTCTGTGTATTTTTAACTGGATTTTAGAGGTTCCTGTCGGTGCAGAAAATGGTAAGGTTTGGTAAGGAAAGTCAAAGAATTCAAGCAAAGAGAAATAGGTTTGAAGTGAGCTATTTGCTATTTGCCTATAAATAGTTACTAGCTTGGGATTTGGTTTTTTGGAGGGGTGGGGCAGGTAGGGTAAGAGACAAATAAAGGAAATACAAACCTAATTCTCAAAGGGAGAGTTTAGTCTTGATGATTCTTTTGATCTCTCCTGTCTTTATTTTAGACTTACTAAGTTCTTTCTTCAATGGGAAAATATGCTATTAAGCTCTTTTATCTAAATTTTTTCAGTGTGCAAAAATACTATGTTACCGTAAAATGCAGAGATGTTTGGATTTAACTAAATCACAAAGACTTGGTTTTGGTAGACTTTCCAAACAAGTGGCCTCCTGCAAAGGGACACATGCAAGGATATGAAGAAGTTTACAAGGAAACAGCGTTTTCCCTATTCCCTTTTATTACTACTTAAGATAGGAAAATAGGTAACCATGTTTGCAGTAAATCATATCTAATGTCTACTATTATCAGATATTACAGGTTCTAGTTATTGCTGTTTAATGCTGTATTATAAGACGATGTGAATTGGACAAATAAATTCATTTGAATTAGACTGAAAAATTCTTTCAATATTCACCTTCCTCCAGTAAAATGCATTTGCAAATGTAACTGGATGCAGTTTCACAATTTCTTTGTGTTCACAGACTGAAACATAAAGGGTTCATGATTCGTAGAGCCAGCATGGAAACGCTGTTGTACTCTAACATCTTTTGTATTGAAAATGTTAGTATGCAGCTCATAATATTAAATCATTTTATCTCTATGTCAGAGTAAATAAAAGTATATGACTTCTGAATGTATGAATGTTCATTTTCTTAAGTTGTTTACCTCACCTAATAAAAGACACTTCTTTTGCACCAGTTTTGATTTCTGCAGGACGCTCTCTCTTTAGCAGTATCATTCATCTTATTTTATATAGTAAAAAAAGTAGGTTAAAAACTGGTAAGTTCTTACCAGTCAAATATGAAGTAATACTTTTTAACCATATTTTCCTAGGTATATCTAAATCTGAAAAAGGCAGGATGTTCTGCTAGTTAACACTTCTTCCACTATTCCTTTGTCGGTCTGAATAATTTTATACTCTATACTCAGCCTATTTACCTTATATCTCACTAAATAAAATTACCAGGCAGTATATTAGAAACCTAGGTATGAATCTGCCATGTAAACAAAGGGAACATCTAAGAATTCAAGGTCCTATCAAGTTTCCCACCCAGTGAGATGGGTGAAGCTGTTTTATTTGGAAAATACTTCTACTGTGACCTTCTGACTAGTTGTTTTTCCCATCAGTGTCTTGTGTTTTGTATGAATTTTGGTCAGTTACAATAATTTACTTTTTTGTGTTCACTTTCAGAGAAGATTTGCATTAACAATCTCTTAGGTAGAAAGCAATTTCATGGAGCTAGCATCACTATTTCTATCAGAAGATATTAAATGAATATGCATAGCATCAATGGTAAGAATATGCAAGCATTTATCAAGTAAGGAAACCAAGCTAGTTCCAATAGTGTGTAAATAACATTCAATATTTGTAGAGCTTCATGATTTCGAACTAAATTGAATAAATCAATAGGAAAATACCATAAGTTGCTTTTAAATACAATATGATAAATAAGAGTTTACATTTCCGTACATTTCATTACAGTTAGATCTGCATATCTATCTTACTATCGGTTACTATTGGTTTTAAAAAATAGCTTCCCTATTTTTTAAAGAAAGGTGCATTTCAAATTGAAATACAGATATAAGTGAATACAAGCAACAGAAGTAACCTTATTTGGGACATTACTCAAAGCTTCTGTTTGCTAGGAAATGGGCAAGAGAACCTGAAGATTTATTACTCTGTTGTCTAAATGAAGGTGCCTGTGCACTATTAACAATCTCTGTGCCATTCAGTCTCCAAACAATTTGAGGACATATGCTTTCATGGCTGGAATGCAAAAAGTATGAGAACTTAGTACAAAATTTGCTATTTTAAATAAGTGAACGTACAAAACTATTTCTGGCTAAAGCTAGTCTATCATGATAAGAAAGTAACAATCCTAGAAAAAATATTTTTCTTCTGATGTTTCAGAATATCATACTTCATTGCTGAGAAATGTATGCAATAGGAAAATATGTTTTGTTTTATCATACTGATAAATATTTTTATATTACTACAATCTCCTTCTCTCCTTCTCTTCCCTTTCATTTTAATGTATGTTTTTCTTCCTATCGCTGATTTGAATCACTCTTAGAAATAATCCAGAGGTACCCTCTGATTGAAAATTCTGCCTCAGACTACATATCCAGTCAGTATATGTATATATAAATGAGTCTCAGACATGAAAACTAGGGAGAGGGCTGTTACATTATTCATTTCATTTCTCAACCACAAAGATGATGCTTTGAAGAAAACTCCATGGATGCCGAGAGTGTGCAAACCACTATGCACAGTAACATGGCCTCATGAATCCAATAAAACATTATTGGGCAAGTTAAAGTGGACTGTTAGTTTAAGTGCTTTTTATATTGTTAAATCTATTTTTCACAATTTAAAAACACTTCTTAGAAGAAAGCTTCCAGGAGCAAGGGAGTTTTTATATCAAAATGTTTCCATCAGGAATATGCATACTGTCAAAGAGAAATAGTGAGATGCAAGCCTCCATGCAGGGAGCCTTGTGTACCTATGGGCTCTCTGAAGAGCTGGAACAGAATCTGTTGTTTCTTCTGAGAGCCTCTCCCACCCAGAAGAATGCGAAGAAAAGTCAAAACTAGTATCCCCTCTGTGGGAGCAGCTGCTCAGATGTCCAGTTATGCTCTCATCACCTACAACAATCAAGCTCACAGGAACATTGGCAATCACACACTTCTCTTTATTTAATATTGGCCTCCCTTTGTTCAGTTAATTCAGTTCTCGTCTTCCATCTGAGCTTCAAACAAAGGTTTGGGAAACAAGAGCAAAAGCCAAAAACAAACTGAGTCCAAAGAGATAATAATCTCTTTCTTCATGTTAACTCTGATGGATGTGACAAAGTTCCTTTCTCAGCCCTCGCAAAGTCAATAAAAGATTCCACTGACTAGAACTAATCAAGCTTTACTAAAAATTGGCAGTTAATTAGACCCTGAGTTTTTCTTCTAGTTCAGACCGGGTTTGCATTTTATTACAAAAAAGTCAGAAGATACAAGGCCAATTGTGCTTAATCACTGAAAGAAGGAAGAGGCTGATGTATCACTTTGTGTCAATACATTTATTTGTTATTAGGTGATAAAAACCCTGCAATGTGGTATTATGACACTTGCTGCTCAGTTTATCAGCTCTTACACATGTAATGGGTAATCAGCTCTGAATTAGTACTTCCTTGGCATTCTCAAAAATTTATCTGAAAGTGGATATGCAGACTGCATATTTGAATGCATGCACGCTGCATAAAAAGTGATCTTGACCTCACTAACTCTGATGTTGATTTGGGGTAATACTAGTCATATAAAGCAGAGTTTGTTTACATATTTGTTCTGAAAAAGGAAAAAAATGGCATTTTCCTCCCATGGAAATCAATCAGCTTGCTTTCTGTTGCAAAGTAGTATATGTAGGCCAGGATCTGAATAAAGATAAACAAACCCGTGTAAATCTATGCCTAGACATCTATAGCATGCACATTACTTCCTGTAAGAATTATTTATCCAGAAAAGCAAATCTTACTATTGACCTTCTATTTTATATTGTATTGAGCTTAGAAAGGCCCAACTGTGCCTATAAAATCACGTAACTCACGCAGACTTCAGCTGTAGTTGCAGCGCATTTATTAGTAGAAGGGAAAGCTTTCTACCTGTTCCAATGTATATTTTCCTAAATCTTTAGAGGTCACCTTCAGGGTAAGCTTTCAATAAAATCCAGCAGCTGAAAATCAGCTGTTCTCTTTTAAGATGTTTATTTTTCTGGATCAAGCATGATTTTCACGTCCAGTACAATGTGACATGCACCAAGGCAGGTATGTTTCTGAAGGTATTCACACTGGCTTAATGCTTTCCAACATGTAACAAAGCAAACAAAAGGACTATCTAATTTCACTTCATTTTGAAATATGGCCTTTGAATACAGAGAGTAATCTGGAATTTTTTTAAACCTGGCAGCAAGTAACTGTAAAAAAATTAAGGTTGTCTTGTATAGAATGTATTCTTTTGCTACTTTAGTTCTGGAATGTTTTTTCCTTGTACTATTGGAGAAACGCATACGTTGCTATGACTTTTTATTGACTGTGCTTATGGAGTTAAGGAGAATCTTAAGATAAGGAGATATGCTTATGGAGATAAGGAGAATGCTTAAGGAGATGTATGAAAGTGTTAGTTATCATATTTAATTTAATTACAAAGAAAGTAATGTATTATTCAGAACCAAAATTGACATGACATGTTAGATAGTAAGATACCACATCCAATACATTTAGGCATGAAGAAATAATTTCAAGAGAAATGTTTTTCATTTTTGAGCTGCAGTCTTTGCAAAATAAAAAATACCTTGATTGGAATATTGGATCACTGGAATGACAGTATGGAATATCAGATCAAAGTCAGGTTCTGTTACTATTAGTAAGGAACCATTCTTTAAAGATAATCTTATTGCCTCCACAAGCAGAATATTACTTTGCATGAATAAGCTTATTAGCAATATGATCTTTCCTCACGTTGAATATTCATTATTCTTCTTCCTCTCTCTCCCCATATACATACTTGAGAGTGAGGTTTTGATATTTGCTAGCCAAAGTACTTGGCCATTTAAACAACAGCAAGTAATCTGCTTCATACAAACCAGTGGGGTAGTCCCACAATCCCACACAACAGTAAGGGAAAAGCACATGAGAAATTGTGATTCTCTGTCATAATTCATTTCCTGGTGTGCTCATGGACAGCACAGCTTCTCATTATCCCCTTGCACAGGGTGGATCAGAGAAATAACAATTCAGACAACAAATATTAGAACTTAAAATGTGATCGAATGAGTACAGTGGGAGTCAGCTCTAACTGAAACAGTCTTCTGCATACAAGTTTAAAGTCCACTCTTTGACATCGACAGAAGAAAATTCTACAAACATTTGCTGTAGGTTTTTCTAAATCATAAAATTAAAAATACCTGGTGGAAGCACTTGACAAACTTCTGACAGAACCATGTTCAGAAACCTCTGGTTTCTAATCAAAGTTATACAAATTGTTCTCCATTAACCCTCAGCACAAAAACCCCTAGGTCTCCTAAATCCATGGATTCAGAGAAGCCCATTTGTGGACTACAAGGGAGGACGTAAGTGAAATCTTCCAGGGTTCTGAAGAATTTGCAGGAGCATACAATTCGAATTAAAGGTGAGAGCATTTGGCCTTTTGGGTCCTGTATTTCTTAGGTATGACTCTAGGAACTCTAAAATGATTTATTTTTTGTCCCAGAGGAGGGGTCTGGTGTTTTTTACTAATAATTTAGATAGTTTCATTTAGGACTAGAAGGACAACAAATTTTGAAATCTCAAGCAAATGGAATTACCTTTCTCTAAACAAAACAAAATTCCTATTTTAGAGAGACTTTTTCTATCAGTTGGCAGTGAGTAGTTACAAAATTGCACACCCTGCTGATATGTTTCTAATAAGGGATTATGTCCTTCAGTTCAAAGTAGATAATTACTAGGTTGAAAGTGGTTTACATGGATGAGACATACTAGCTGGTATTTAAATTGTTCCAAATTATTATTTAATTTTTTAAAAAGGAAAAGGTTTAGTAAGTAGTCTTAAAGGTTTCAACTTCAGCATTTCCTAAGAAAAAAACCATGTTGAAAGCATCTTTTTAGCTGAATCAGATTTGACTGTGGTTGAACAACTAAAGAATAAAGACAAAATTATTGCAAAATATCCACTTACAATAAAACTGAATATTATCATAATAAATTATGCTATCAAGTGTCTTTCATTTTACCTAGTATTCTGTCACAGATTATTGTATCTGGAAGGTATTATGACATATTAAGTTGTGAATGAGACTTTACTACAAAGTTTTGAGCAAGGAGGAAATACAGGTGATAATTAAAGAGAACCAGCATGTGGGTTTTTGCAATTATTAAGTGAAAGTCAAGTTAAAATAGTTGCGTTGGTAAGAGAGCAGTACATAAGATATCATAATCAAAGCAGAATTGTATTCAAAATTCAGTATAATTAGGATATAATGAAAATTAACTTATCTGGGTTTTTTATGTCATCATTGTATCCTAGGATAGAAAGGATCCCAGAAGACAATTGTATACTATCATAGTAAAATAGTACGTATGAAAAGACAAGATCAGGCCAAACAAGAAAATTCATCAGGCAATCAAAGGTGTAAAGTCATGTTGGACATGGTGCATTTTTAACTCTGCAAGTTCCAGGAAACTGCAATGAGATTCCAGATTGTAGAGGCCAATCTTCCCAAAGGACACAGGATATCTTATTTCTGAACTGAGCGAGATTCAGAAAACTGGCAGTGTTAAATGCAAGCTATCATATTCTAATGCAGGATCAGGCAAAAAAGAGAAGACTCATGCAGCATATTCTTACACAGAATTATCATCAGGTATGTAAAGGAGAAAGGGCACTTCAGCTCCATTTTCAGAGTTCTCCCCTGTTTGTTGCAGCAGTTCTGCATGTCAGTTGATGCTGTAATTCCTTGCCAAATACTGTCACGTGAAGTAGATGACAAACTAAGACAGCTTGGATTGAAAATTCTACTCATCATACAAATGTGACATGCTTGCAATCTTGTGACAGATTTTCCTATATCCAACTCATGTCTATAGATGTTTAGGTTTGAGGATGCTTTAAAAGGCCAGGTTACTTTTTGACTAGTACCTTGACTTAATTAATGCTCTTGCTGAGTAAAATCCAGTTCTTTGTAAACTGCATTAGCAGTTCCATTTCAGTACCATACATCTGTACAATACACATAGTGTTTATACTCTAAAAAGAGAAGTTTCAAAACAAAGGAATGCTGACAGATAGAAGATTAATGAAATATTTTTTTCCTGGCAACAGAATTCTTTGTTTTGCTAAAAATATTTTAAAATATTAATGTACTTTTTGTCATATAATTTTCTATAGAGAAGAGAAAACAGAAATGTCAATGACAGGAATTAGTCATACTGAATGAATATATCATAAAAAAAGAAGTCAGAAATCAAATTGATATCTATACATGTGATTCAGATTAGTCCACAAAAAGTGTTTTCAAAGATATTAGTCCTCTACCTCATATAAGTCAGTCAAAATGTATTTTTAAATAAGAAACAAAAAACCCCAGTATTTTTCATTTTTAAAGAGATTTACAAAATTTGTAGGAAGCATTTGAAAGACAAACAAAAAAGGTAATTTCAAACAAAACAGTTTAAGTCTAAAGAAAAAATTATTCTGATGTGACAAAATAACAGGTTCTGCTTTCAGCTAGAGTCACTAGAGCAATATTGAATTTGCTGAGCTATGAGTGATATGGCATTCAGGAACAAAGATGTTATGCTCAGTAACAAGCCAGTTTTTGCCTTACATATGGTTTTTGGAGAAAAGATTTACATGTTCTCATTATCTCTGAACACTCATGAGAAAGCAGAGAGCAAGCAGACTGGCCCCATAGTTTACAGGAGGAAAAGGTTTCTGTTTATCATAATGCTCTCTTGAATCTTTTTAATCCTCTGTTAAAAAGAGCAAAACAGCTGCATTTGAAGCCCTTCTTCCAGCTGTGTATTGCTCAGTTGTTGCTTTTTCATGGAATTTGGGGACTGATGTAATTAGACTGAAGAGAGTTGGGTCATGCTTAACAATTAACTCTGCTAATACAGCTGATGTGTCCAAATGTTCCTTTTGGGTATCTGTGTAAACATTTTCTCTTGATAATTCTCTACTCTCCACTTCTTACAATAATGAATTGGGAGCTCCTTCGACTATCTACAGTCCATGCTTATCAACTTTTAAGTTAAATATGTTAGAATACAACTACTTTATTAATAAACAGCACAAATAATGATATTACAAGAGATGGATAAGATGACCTCAGAAAGCAAATTATGAACTTACATTAGTGCAGATTGGATATCAACATTTATAATAATTCATCACGAAAGATTAGGAATTCTACACTGCTGAATACTTCTACAATTGCAATTTGATTGACTTGTCAGTGAAATGTAATTCAACCATTGTATTACAGTCTTTAATTTGGATCATTTATGTTGCAGTTAGATGAGGTTTGATCCTGGAAGGAGCTAAGGCTTGAGTTAGTGGAGTTAACGGAAGTCAGTACTTTACAGAATCAGGCCAGAGACAGCAAACTTTGTAGTTGTCAAAGAGGTAAGCACAAGAAGGGCCAGAAGTTGTTAGAAGAATGAAGCATAGTTGAAAACAAGTAAGTTACCTTGCAAAAAAGAGTAGCAAACAATATACACAGAAGTTATACAATTAAATGATGCATCATGGTATCATCACCATCACACAGCAGCAGCGAAGGGAATAAACAATTCTATCAGGAAGCACAGCAACATGGAGTCAAGTGCCATCAGACTAACGAGACAAATGTTCTTTTCCTTGTTCCACTACTGAAACAAGATAAAGTATTTCACCTCTTCTCTTTTTTTTCTGCCTTTCTGATATTATATTCTTCAGAGCTCTGTCCCTCATTATATTTTGTGCAGTGCTTAACAGGACAGTTCCTTAATCATGATTATAATCATCAGGAATGGTTCTAATATAAAACCACCAAATATATGTGTTAGTTATGAATTCCGTTCTTCTTGAGAAAGAGATATAAGCACACAGAAATAACCAAAATGTCCAAATTAAAGATCACAATAAAAATCTGTTGCTGCCAAACACCAGAAGTGCCTGACTCACTGGGTACCGCTCTGCCTGAGCTATGCACGTAGCATTTCTATGGTAGGCTCTTGTTCAAACCCAGAACTGATATGCTTGGCAGAGATTAGCTCCTAATTTCCATGTAAACCTGGTATCATTCAGAAAACAAGCACCATGCAAATCCAGAGTCCAGATCTAGCAGGTGTTTTCAGATCACACCTAGAACACACTGACAGGTGTAAACTACTTCCAAGCTTCAGTTGTGACTGCTTTATGTCTGTGGAGAGAAACAAGGAATGCAGTCGCAGTCACAGCGCTCATACCAGGAGCGAGGAAATCAGAGCCTGCAACTTCAGTTGTCCCACTTGTGATTCTCTGAGATCTCTGCCTCGTCCCTGACGCCCACTTTGGACTTTTACCTGTCTCTGTAACACCACCAAGCTATTCTTCATAAGGTATATCTGCATTCAGGTTTTAGTTTAGACTTGTAGTACACTGTTCATGTGAACAACCCCATCAGCCCTACTTACTGTGCCTTGGATCAGATCATAGAATTTTTTTCCTTTCAGAGCATGCCCAACTGGAAGACTCAGTCCAATTGTCATCAAATGTGCTCTGTGGTAGGTTCTTATGGGAAGCAACTACTACTGGCAAGAGAATCACCACTCCTTCCCTCCCTGTTCCTTACCTCTTGTTTTGTAAATTTTAGTTAGTTCTAGAGAAAATCAAAACACACAACAAAGGGCTCAACAAAGTTGATAATAGTTATTTAAATATTCAGTAAACATTATTCAATAACATATCAACCAATCCGGGTGCAACATTTGTATCTATTTAGCATACTCCCATCATGCTAATAGCATGAGAAACAAGAACAACTAGTAGGGAGTTTGAGCAAATCCTCATGAAAAATATATAGCACTAGAGGAACAGCATGGTGTAAAATTGTCATAGAATCATCTTTATCCTTCATCATCACCACCTGCTGCACACTTTTTCTCCTGAATTAGCTTCCGCCATCAATGGTGATGTATGCCTTCAGCTACAGACCCCACTAAGGAACCTTTGTGCCTGTCTCTGTAAGTCTGACTTAACATCCTCTTTGCAACAGTGTCCTCTCTTCCTGACAGTTCTACCTTTCACATTGTTTTCTGCTGCTTTCTTTCCACCTGCTAAGATACAGATGAGTGTTCTGGTTTAAAAAAAAATTAACAAGAGGAAAAAAAAAGTCAAGGCACCAGTGAAATCTTCTTGCTCCACTAAAGCAAAATCTTACAATTCACCTCTATCAATGAATGCAGTTGTACTTATTAAGGACAAAAAATCCTTTCCTGCTATTAGCTCATAATGAAGGAGGCCTTGCCCATCCACAGTGTTCTCATAGTGCATGGGATTTTCTTCAACTCTTGAATCTTTCTAGACACGCTGTGAATAGCTCTTTGTCTTCATGAACTAGAGGACAGAACTGTGACATGGAAGGGGAAGATAAGGCTCCTCTGGAATAGCTCAGATTCTGCCTGTCTGGCCCATAAAAGTCTAGGAACATTTTTACTTCCTTTCCCATGGTCATAAACTCTGGAGAGAATGTGGAACTTGTGTCAAAGGGGAAGACCACTTATTTCATGAGTTATGTTGCTTATCCTTATCCTTATTTGAGAATTTGTCTGAATCAGACGATTGCTATCAGAAACATCCTCCTCTGCTAAGAACCGTGGGGGTATTTTTGTCTTGTAGGCCTTGTTTGAGATGGGAAAAATCCTAATTTAAGACTTCCTGGACTCCTTTTCTTCTTTGTCTCCCATATACAATCTTGGCTCTTGGACAGTTGTGGTAAGGACTCATATTTTAGTGCTCAAAAGGACCAAATTCAAACTGAGCTCTGTAATGATATTGCAAATAAGTTGATAAAGAGTTGTAAGTTACAGCAAAATCAAATGAACAATAAGAAACTCACTGCTGGACAGAAAGGACGATATAAAAGCAAACTAGAAAATAATGTAGTATAACAGATGAGTTGAAAGTTAACAATTGCTCTGACTGATTCTTCGGCCTCTGCCTCTGAAACCTCAATTAGCAAGACAGTCCTCTCTCAGGATCCATTGACTGCCACTAAACCACAATAAAATATGAAGAAAAAGCAATTCAACTTACCAAAGTTGGTTGTACAAACATTCTCTTCCCCTCTGTTCCTGGGAAAGTAGCTATTATGGATGGCAATGTATGGGTCACTATTCCCTTAGGGGCACTGAATACTAGCAAGAGAGAGTGGTTTTATACTGGCAGTATACTGGCAGTATTTAGCATTTGTCTGCATTTGGATGGATTCCAGTCATTGTTCAGTTTTGAATAACTAAGTGTTAGGGCATTGGGTACGTAACATTATTTTTATAATATCTTTCATGAAAATGAGCCTACTTTTTTGGATTTATAGATATTTTAATTTTTCTACGGACTGTAAAAGTTGCATCAATTTACAAAATGTACATCAATGAAAATTAAATTCAGCATGTAAAACAAAATTATACAAATTATTACAATTAGGTTCACTAAATCCAAGCATAGTGACAATGTTTTCATGTGACTTTGTTGATTGTTATTATTAGTTATACAGAAGTAGCTCAAATTATCACTCTTTTTCAAGTTTGCATGACATAATTCATTGGCTATTCTGAACAAATGTCAGAAGAAGTGCCCGCTTCATGCCAAGAACTCTCATGAAAGTGTGATTTGATATCAGCTATTTCCGATCTTTTCAAGACCCAGAGTTGCAGTGCAACTTCATCAACACTGATTGAAAGTTATGCTTCAAAAGTGGCATTTCTCTAGCATGATCCTCTCTACCCCTTTTCTAGACCCAGGAACATTCTTATTTCACTTGCCACTCCCAGTGTGAACTTCTGTTTCAAACCTTTTGGGCTTTGCTACTCTGAGGAGCACATATGCACCAAATAAGACAGAATTTACCACAATACCCTGTATACACAACTGGAATTTTAAACAAAAGGAAAGCAATACCTCGGGATAATCAGAAATATCCCAATCCAACATTTTGTGTTTTATTCTTTATGCAAACTAGTAAATTCAAGAGAGAACATTCAAAAGCTGGAACAAAAACTAAGTCAAGTCAGAGTGAAGATGCATGGTAGACACAAGTAACTCAATGACTACTGTAATAATCTCTAAAACAGGCACTGTAAATACAAGCATTTAAAATGTTACACTGTTAATGCAGAAACATTGTAACACATACATATATATGTATATGTGTATATTCAAGACACAATTATCAGTAAGGGTATGTAGAAAAACACACGTTTTCTCTCATCTGGGATCAAACACTGTGGATTGCATGGTTATCAAATGTCATTACTATAAGACAGAGCTGCAGATTTTTCGAATGCTTAGCCAGGCAAATCAGTGACAATTGGTCACGGAATATAATCTCTTAGATCTTCAAGAAAACATCCCTTTTTTCCTCCAGGAATAATGTTATGAGTTGTTATTAGTACTATTCTCTACAAGCTATTATTATTTTCTTACAGTAATACATAAAGGCTGCACTCAGGGAAACTCAATTAAGAGTATACAGTAGCAAAAAAGGACAGACTATAAGCTTATTAGATGATAAATATGATATAAACAAATCAAAAGACAACCTTGTATTTTTTTCAGAAGTAAAAGAATTTTAGTACTGACACTTTAGAAATTTATCCATGTTAACAGGTATCTATGCATATCAGCGTAGGACTGTAAAATATACTGGCTATAGTTCTTCAATTTTTCTTTTAATGGTATTTTGATAAAGGTTTTTTTTTTTTGACAGATCACCCAGCCCAAAATAATACAAAAACTTACTGCAAACTCACTGCAAAATGTAAAGACCGTTTGGAGAACAGCATGTTTGGACTCAGCTAAACCCAGAAATTTTGTAGCATTGGTGGAAATGTTGCTAAACTTTTTAACAACTGGAAATCTCATTGTGACAAAAAATAAAAATTGCAAGAAAGATTTCATTTTTTATTGCTCTTTTTGCCTTCCACTTTTGCAATTTACCAAAAAAGAAATCGCACATTTTCCAAGAATACCATTTAACAGGTTACTTTTCTTACAATATCTTTCAGGGATAATACAATATAGAAAAAGTACTATAATCCCTCATATTCTTCCTTTTAGCTGGTGATAAGGATTATGTCCACACCATTCCTGAGGGTCATTCTAGTATAGGCACCCCTATAAGTGCCTCTCCATAAAGTGTCCTTCCTTCATTCACACAGCAGACCTTCTAGGATTTGTTCTGGTTCCAACCTTTCTATACCACAGCTATTCTACAACCTCATTATACAGTACTACATAAGGAGCTCTACCTTACCCCACCAGCGTCTTGTAGCAAAAGCAGTGGAAATCTTGGGCCAGGGCAATATCTCTGCATTAGCAGCCATCTATACTGTCCTCCCAGGGCCCTTCTACATTCTGGAAGCTAACAGCCTTCATGAGGCAGACTGCCCTGTATCTCTCTTCATAGGACTAGCCTGCTAGAATATCTACATCAAACAGGACAGTGTTTCCTGTCCCCATCCCAAGCTGACCCATGTCCTGCAGAGGTAAGGCATGCCAGAATGCCTCACATGCAGGCTCTCTTCACCACCTGACAGGCTGCACGAGCCTGTGCCTTAAAGAGAATCTACAGCCCTAACCTGGACTCTACAGAGCTTAACACCACAGGGGTACGGAGCAGGCCACCTGCAAGGAACAAGAAGGAAGAAAACCTTCTTTAGTTTATGTAAGAGGGGAAGAGCAGTAGAATTTGGGGACCGAGTCAGGAGACACACATCTTATTCCTGCTAAAAGACAGGAATATGCTTTACTGTTTCCCAGGCCAAAACATCCTTCCTCAGAGCTTACAAAGAACAGGACCTTATAAACAGCCTCCAAAGAATTGCTTTGGGCCACAATATACTGCAGTCCTCCAGAAAAAAAAACAAGCATGGAACCGGATGAGGTGACCCTGTCTCCCTCTCCTGGGATACTCTGAAATTAGGTGGCCCAGGAGTACTGGGCTCTTGTTCCCAAAAGATGAAGACACTTTCTCAGACAAGCAACATCAAAAGGAGCCTCTTCCGCGATTGGGCAATCAGTGAACAGCATTTGACCTTCAACAACATTCACTCCTACCACTGATTCTGCTTTACTGATGCTGCTGGATCAGTTAAAGCTTCAGATTGTGTCTATTACAATAAACACCTACTTACAGACCCATAAAATATTTTAAAGAGATATGCAAGTGCGGACATTTTTACTGTAAACTTATGTAAACATGTAAGGTAGTGAATCTACTTCCTAGGAGTTTTAAAACCATTAACATGACAAAAAATTCTGCTCTCTAAAGTATTTCAAAAGATTTTGCAACAGACTTTCACCTCTACAAACAAGAGCTTCATTGACCTTACTGAAATTATCTTAGTTTATTCTAGATGTGTTTTAAATCCTTCATGCTCTACAGATTTATTGGAATAACTCAGACAGGGAGAATGGTGATGTGAGAGAACGCTACGCACCTGCACCTCAAAATACAGCTAAGCAGAACTTACTAGAGCACCCTGTCTGAGCAACCAGCTTATTTAGCTCTTCATGACTGACAGTCAGCCAGTTCATATAACTATTATAGCTTATCGAACAAAAAACCCAGCACACTGAATTATAAAGAATGTCAAAGCTTGTAGATATTATACAATATTATTTCATAAGCTATGCTGTATTTGGCAGGTGTCATTTTCTTAAAAAACTGCTGTGTAACTACCAACTTTTAAAAATACTTCTTTGTCTAGCTTGTAGACTGCAAACAACTATAAGATGAATACAATGCCGGGTTGAAAATTGGTACATAAGAGAGGTCAGCCACTTTCAGATAATCACACCCGTAAGAGTATTTGTTTTGTTAGTACATGCAGCCTAAGATTCTGGTTCAAGTTTCTGTTTTCCTTGCACAGAACTCTGTCTGCCACCCTAAGGGCCTATGAAGCATGTTCTCCTCTCTGATTCCCTACAAAAGAAAATGCTTTCACATATCTGTGATAAAAATGAATTTTAAAGCTCTCATATAAGTAACAGGGAAGGAAACCTCATTCTTTCTAGTGTTTGTTTAGGAGCTAGACTTCAAACATTCTCTGAAAAGCAAACAACTCCAGGAAAAGGAAAATTGAAACACAACAAGCACACTGAACAGATGAAAGGTTTTGAACTGCATCTGCAGATTAAATAACAGGTTAACAATGATGGGAACCAAATACATAGTTACAAATCCAAGATAAAGAGAGGAACCAAACTACACAAGGTTCATGACAAGTATTAATTCTTCTACAGATAATTTTGTAGGGTTACTATTTTATTTTATACACCCTAGAATGAGAAATTTCTTCTTTGAGCAATGGGGGATCATGAAGCTTCAATGTCACACAGAGTTTATGCTTTTAACTGCTGTATATGAAACAAATAGCAGATGAAAACATCTGCATTTTAAGGAAAATGAATTATTCTGTATCACATAAATGAGAAAGTCAGCAAATGCCACAATATTGTTGGGTACTATTGCTTTAGCCTATAACAAATAATTTTCATCCTGACTCAAAATGTTTCATTGCCCAGAAATATTTATTGCATTACTACATTGGAAAAACAAAGCAAGAGCTCCCTCTACATAACTCCGGATGCATTACTTTGTTGTACTGTTAGAGATACATTCGTTTTATATTTTACAAGTCTTACTGTGAATTATGCATATAACAAATCGACAAAATTATTCAAAAAAATCAGAGTTCTCAGCACTAGACTGAAATAGTTTTTTCAGTAAAATTATAGAGAACAATTACAGGCTAAAAAATGTAAGATTGTTATATTAAAGGAGTTGGTAGTAAAAGCACGTTGAAGGTACAGGGCTAAAATTTCAGATAAAGCATGCCTAGTTTTTGACACACAAACACCCCTGCTTGAAAGTAAGTTAAACCAGACTAATAAGAAACATCTGAGGAGGCTCATTATTATTGCTAGAGTCAGATGACAGCAGAATTTAACATTCTCTGCTGTCTTCCCTGCCTCGCTGTTGAAAGCTTCTGCTCCCACAGCAGGAACAACTCCTGAACCATCACAGATGGTTCACTATCTCACCCAGATCACCATACTAAATTATAATGATGCTGCTTAGAGTTACTTTAATATCCTGGGTAGTAAACGGCAGTTGTTCAGAACTTCTTTCATGTGTGGTTGCTCCTGCTGCAGAAGCAATAATCTCCAAGAGAATGCCAGGCAGACAAACAGAAATTGCTTCAGCCAAATGTACTGCAATCATTTGTGTTTGTAAATTAAAATTCTGAACACAAAGGTGATTCTTTAGTGATGCATTGTAGAAATGGGAACTGTTACAACATTTCCAGCCTATCTTTGCAAGGATACCCCTGCCTTATGTAAACAATTCCTAGAGCTATTTGTAATTTTCCCCAGAATGTTGGCAGACAACTCCGCAACTAAAGGGAAAAAATGCCTTTCTTCATGAAAAAGAATCAATAATGCATGATGGTAGTGAGCACTGTTAACATATAGTCACTGTAGATATTACTTACTGCCTTGAAGCTGTATAAAATAATTCCGAATTTCATTGCACTTTCTAAATAAGACAAAGTCATCCCTTACCCATCCCTTCCTTTCAGAAACAAAACTTTTGCCAGCACATTTCAAATTTAAGGTGGAAAATTACCTTCTACCTTGAGGTTTGTGTCAGTTCTATTTTAAATTTAACAAGCCCTGGAATTGATGTGATTAATGTTAAAGGTAACTAACATGTTAACAGCATGGAAGTCTCACTGTTTATTTTGAGGTTTCCTCCCCTTCTCCTCAGTGGCTAGGCTGACAAGCATTTTGCACAGAGAAAGGAGAACAGTGAATGCTGGTAGCTCACTGACTTCACAAATTCCTTCCTCATACCCTCATTTCCCTGAGGAAAGAACAAATTTTCCTTAACTTCAGAATCACTTGTTATCTAGCAAAAATACTAATTGCCTCTACACCAAAACTTCCATCAAAATACATCACTTTGACCAGGGCACTGTTTTCTTGTCAACCTATGCTGTTGAGACAATTGCAACCTAATTGCTGAAGAGATCCTCCAAGACTACTCTAAGGACTTTCAGACACAGGGCATCCTAAGAAGGTTGCTTCAGGAGTCTTAGGATTTATTCATAAGAATGATGGTAACCAGCCTGGATCATTTGGTTACAGACTTTTGCCATGCTTGCATTTTGTACAGCATATTTCTCTCCCAAAGAACAGATTGTGAGAGGCTTGGTGCTTTTAGAATTAACAAACATCTTATCCAGATCTTCACAGCAGCAGTTTATTGCTGGGGTATTAACGCGTCTCTGGTTTATACTCTAGCTTTGTGAAACTTTCTGTGTTGACACATCCCCAGTACTGAACATTCGTTCAGTAACTGCTCATCTGAATAACCCACTGTAAAATACCGATGTAGTGGGTTTTCTGGACAACTACAAATATGTCATAAGAACTCAGACATGGAAGATACTTTTCTAGAGAGTACTGATGACTCTGGAGTTGTAACACTAATAAATTAGATTCCAAATATAAAGTTGTAAGGCATGATCCAGGTATGATTACAAGACAGTGGGCATACTTCTGATAACTGTAATCTGCCCAGTATTAGTAATTTGCTGGCAATCACAGTATCAGACCTCTGGCAATTCTGGCAGTTTTCTGGCTGCTTGAGCCTGTGCAGTAGTATCTTCACTGCCTTTGTGAGACTAACTAATTACACTAAATTTACTTGTGATGTGATCACATAGTTATTTGGGCTGACAGGCCTTACAAAATGATATAAATCTTCCCAACCAATGGCAGAAGCAGTGTGGGGAGGGACAGCCAACATAGTTGAATCTTCGTTGGCTGCCAGAATGGTGGGAGGTAGACTACTGGCACCTGCTGCCTATTAGAGGAAGTTGCCTTTCATTTTGAGTAAAAGATTAAGTATTTACTCCAGGATCTAAAAGTGTATACTGAGAAATTCTATTCAATAATGAAACTTTTAGAAGTATATTGTGTTGATTGGTCTCTACGGAAAAAGGACAACTTAATACTGAATTGTATCTTTTGTTAATATTTAAATACGGGTCAGGCAACACCAATGTGAATTTGCATCCATAATTTCTTTCTGAAAAGATAATTTGACATGCTCTCCTTTTTCATTTTGCTGTGTATTCAGCTTTAGTTGCAAAGATCATTTACTGTGCTAATGCCTTTCCCCTTCAAAAATGTCTATGCATGCCATGTCTCATGATGAATACACATTTGTAAACAAAGTAGTGATTCATTATTATAGCTGAAGGGCATCGTTTTACCTGGATGTAAATTCATCATTTTTTAATGCCTCACAGCTTGATGCTTGAAATCTCATCAAGCACTCTGAAAGCTTTGTTGACACAGATTGATGATCCAAACAATTAACTTAATAATGGCACCAGCAACTGGAGGTTAGTATCAACTAGAGAAAGAGTGAGCCAAGTTCATCCCTCGTGTATGGGGGGAGCCTAATAAAGTCAAAGGAGGTACGCTTGGGATCTATTTATTGCAAACAATATATTTGACTCCTTTTTTCCTTTTCTGAGCTATTTTATGAGTCTAGCTATACTGCATTAAGTACTCTGTGGACAACAAATTGAAGCATTTTTTTAACAGGTTAGGTACTGTTAAACACTATAAACAACACTCCTTTCTCAGAATGGTTTCAGAAAAGCTGAATATCTGTGAATATTCTGTTAGAGCTCAGATGGAGATAGCCACTTCTCAGCTGTTAATTACTGCATCTCACCTGAGATATGGAGATGTGGTAACTGCCCATGTACATACTTCTGGTCTGTTCTAATGCATAGCATTCAGTAAAACCTTTACTCTCTGTTGTTTTTCTAGCTTGTCTAGCTAGAAAAGCTTTTCTGTTTTTTTTCTAGCATTGTCTATCTCAATGCATCTCTACCTGACCTGGGAATCCACTGATGAACATACGGCATCATTTGAATATAGGCTGAACAAATCATAATTGTCTTAAGGAAGATCTTCTGCTATGGAATTTGATGGATTCTAGAAGATAGCAACCATTACAACCACCTCATTATTATATCCTTTGCTATCAATCTTTCTGCAATATTAACCTCAGCATTTAAAGAAATCCAAAGTACTAACTCTTAAAACTAAGGAACTTAGTTCTTCCCTAGAACTCTGTGATGGTTTAACAGCGAGCCTAATGTCTTGTGCCAACTGACGTAATTGTACCTGGCAAACAGTGCCTGGGAACTGCCGGTTTCAAGCTGAGACTACCAGATGAATAGCTTTTCTTTCTGAAGACAGCCAGGTGCTTGGAGTTAGATGTAAAGGGCTTAGGTATTGCCTTGAAGCTAAGCTGTTTCATCCCCTCTTTGATAGTAATAAATGGGAGAAATTCAAGAGTCAGATGACTATAAAAGTACTCCGGATCCAAAGATGACACCTGCCACCGTCTGTCTGCCTCTTTTTTCTTTTTTTTGAAGCTTTTGTCATTTTTATAATATTGATAATTTCTACAGCCTCGTCACTCCCTTCCTCTACCAGAGTTATTTTAACTCAGATTTGGAACAAATTCTTCAGATATTTCACAGCAGTTGATATGTCTTTAATGGTACAGTTAGGGTTCCCATGTTAACACTAATCCTTTTCCACTTGTACATCTGGCATCACAGAAAAAGTAGCTAAGTAATTTTCCTACCTATAAGAATTCAGGCACAACTACACACAGACAGCTACTCGTATTTGCCAGGTCCGTTGCATGCATCAGTGACCTTGCAGTTGCAGTTTAGTGGCAGGAGCAACAAAACCTTACATGTCAAATATGAAGATACGACTCACTACTTTAGCAATACTGATTTTAGTACAGTTATTAACATTATTTAGTATTTTAGTAACAGTTATTAATAAAGTAAGACAAGCACTATGTAACTGTACTGAACTTTCTTGTATTAAGGTGCTGGGTATGTTCAATATGGGGTTGTTTTTGAGAGAAGCAAAAGTTAGATTAAAGTCATTCTAAAGAAACAGACTATTAGAGACAACACAGCATACAAACAAAGATGATGATACTCCATACGTAGTCAGAACTATATATTTGTTTGCTAAAGTCTAATGCACAAAAAATAATTACTGAGGAACGGAGGATGGTGACCAGTAGAGAGCTGGGTCAAAAAGAAGAGAAAGTATCAGGGAGTTACATACAGCCAGGTCAACTGGAGGTCTAGTCATGCTCCTGAAGTATGATAAACTGTAGGGAAGACAAGAATGCATATACATGCATATATTTTAAATTAATTTCTCCAAAATCTTTCTGTTCTAGATGAAATTCTTTGCTACTGCTCATAATTTCTGAAAAGCAATAAATCTAAGCTGAATTTGAAGAGGTAAATGTGAACAGCTATTTATCCTCTTTCATAATACAAGAGCAAGGAGCCATTCAAGAAAATTGAAAGACAACGGGCTTGAAGTTAAAAGAGAATATTACTATAAAGCACATAATTGATGTGTTGAACTCTCCACCACAAGATAACAATGATGTGATAGCAGCAGACAGAAAAAGCATACATTTAATGAAAATATTGATAGACTAGACAGAATATTAAAATACGTTTTCATAGATGTAAAGCAATTAGAGTATTGCTAGATATATCAGATGTTATGACAAACCAATGAAAGCAAGGAAATGAAAGCAAAATCATACTATATATTCCTTTGTTCAAACATCACTGTTATCACAACTGTTACACAAAATGGACCATGCACCACAACTCAAATTCTCATGACTTTAACTTTTATCATGCGTCTCTAAGTCAAGATCTCCCCATCCCTTCACCCCTATTCCTTTTCTAAGAAAAATGTGTACATTTGGGGGTTTTTTTTGTTCAGTTCTGCTGTGTATATTAGTCTGGTGAAGATCTGTAAACAGAGAACGGATAAGAGAAAGTGGTGTCTTTTACAAGCAAAATTAATGTTGTGGTGCATGGTCTGTAATGCACAACTGTTCTAAACACCAAAAAAGTGTTTTCTTCAAACATTGCTTAAATTGGATGAAACAGAAGCATAGTGACTAAATATTTTGTCCACCAGCATCTGCACATGAATATTTTCCTTTTGTTTGATGAAAATGTGTAGTTCCTTATAAAGATTAAGTGTGTATGTACATGTGCCCAGCCCTCATTCAGCAGATCGGCACAGCCCAAGCACCACCAGTCAAGAGGGTATGCTTTACAGGCTTTACTGTAGAGCATCTCTTTTGTCCATGAGGTTTGTGTAGAAAACTGCAGATTACTTTAAAATGACCTAAAGGTAAAGTGACCTCAAATTCATCACAAAAAATAATAAATTATCCATGTATTAAAGTTCTTAAGCCTGAGTTTTCTAGCACTAAAGAGATACCAAGCAATGTGAAAAGGTAATTTCAGCCGCAGCCTAACCAAAAAATCTTTCTTTTTTTTTTTTTTTTTTTAGAATGGATGCCCCCACTGTGCAATCTGTTACAACTATGCTGGAGTATTTGATGCTGACCATTGTCAGCTCCTTTAAAATAATAGATAAATAGACTATTTATTTGGCTTGGCATACTAATTCCTATGACAGGCTAGCCTATTTTACCTCCATAGCTTTCTCTTCTAAGATTAGTTTAGGTGTGATTATCAGGTTCTTAATAGATGTTCATTAGGCAACCTGTCTTTTCTGTGTACAGAATAAAGAAAAGCGAGTACATGTAATGGTACATCTACTTTTAGACTAACACAGTAAAGGACATAGCTACTTCTTCATGTCCAAAGTAACTAGGTCTTAATTTTAAAACAGAGCTAGATGTATAGCTCACAGATTAGATACAGGTTATTTTCATACTCAGTGATTTATCTTAGCACAGAAATTGAAATTTCCAATATAGGACTATGCAGTTGAAAAGCACTAAATTATTTTATTTTATATATTGTTTCAACTTCTAACAAGAAGTTGGAATTAAAATACCTGTTATTAGTTTGCACTGAGAATACAGAAAAGACCAGTAGTACAAAATATATTATGTCATTTTATAGACACAGCAATAATGAAAACATTGCTAAAGCAATGAGATTTGCCAACTACTGATGAGACTCAGGAGAAATTCTTTAACAGATGTTTCCTACATCAAATAGATACTTAGCCCTCTCTGATTACCATGATCTTGAGAATTCATGACTTGACTCAATGATCAACACCTCTTCTCTTGTCCAATAAAAAACTAATTCTTGCAATAGGTTTTCCTTCCAAACAGCAGCTGGTAAAATATATTTATGGCCTTGAGTCCCTTATGGTGAAGTTGTATTACAGCATTCTTGTGTTCATGACATAATTACGGTTCTGTCAGCACATCAGTCATACACTGATGAATGCACATCCCATTTTCTTTGCCATTTTAAAAGCTACTATCCTCACAGTGACCAGCGACTACTGTACTACAAGCTGACCTGACCACTTGCTTACTTATTGAAAATTTCAGCTGCTGTGCTCCAAGATTATTTATTATTATTTACTGCAAACTTACTTCAACAAGCTTCCTTTAACAGCTGTTATTTATTATTTTTAAATGCCCCCTAATATACAATGCACTGAATACTATTCTCTCTGGATAACTTCTTTCCTTAGCTTCAAGTTTCATCATTAAACATTGTTTAGGCACCTTTCAAGAAGAGATATCAAACTCGTTCTAGAGTAAGAAGTCACCACCTAAAGTGAGAGCTTCAGCAGCTTATACCTAGGACTGCGATTAGCAAGAAAATAATAGTTTGAGTTACTAGATAAGCCTGGAAATATGGATGGTCAAATGAACATTGTTTTAACACAATACCCAGATCTATTTGTTTCCTCTTCTTTAATTTGTTTTTAGAAGTCTTCAAATCTAGGTCACGCTAATAATATTTTATATCTATAACATACACTTCATCCCAACAATACTTGCTCAGCTCACAAAATATACATTGCACATATAACACCAATGAAGTACACTCATTTTTGCAAAAAAATACCTTGAAACAAACTGTAGCAAACAGACACTGAAAAGAAATTCTTGCCAAGGAAAAGTGAGATTTTTCACATTATTAGAAGATTTCTAGAGTTACATTGTAGCTTTTTACCAAAGTTTATACCTCTTCAATTTTCACTGGTTTTCATAACGAAAATAGCACAGCTCAATTTAAGTTTTCTGCTGCTTTTCATTTCCTTTAATATTTATCCTGTTAGTATGAATAATAAGTCGGGTATCTGGAATGGCATGATTTATTTTTGCTATCCAGCACATGTTAAAGTTTCTTATGAGCGGGATGAAAATAACAGGTATCTTTTAAAAAATATATCTTTATAATAATTATTTTTAATTCAGTTAAACCTTTTTACTTTTAATAGGGTAAGTCAGGAGTAATAATTCAATTGAAACTAATGGAGCTTTTTTGGCATAAGAGAAAAAACTCCTTTGATTCTCAATAAATATTTCTTAAAAGCAAGTCATCTCATTTGGACTGGAACACAAGAGATAACATATCACTGAGTAACCGGGTTAATTCCAGCAACACAGTTTTTATAATCATATCCTGAACAACAGTGAAATTGAACATCTGAACTCAGCCTAGCAGCTTAAAACATACACTTCAAAAAATATCACCTTGCCTACTTCTTGCACGTAAATCATAGAGTGCCACCTTGCCTTTGCAGCCCTTACCTTCTCAACTGCTAAAAATTGCTGGCATCATTAACTCACTTCATATTATGCTATTTCTCTTTCTGCCCAGCCTGTCACCACCTCATTTTCTCCTGCATCCCCTGGTTTGACAGATGCACTTGCAGTAATACTTTCCTAGTTTTTGACTTATTCAGATTCTGCTATATTGCCAGCTTCCTCCTGAGAGCGCTGCTGTATCAGGAGCCTGCTTGCAAGTAGAACTAAAGTAGACTTCCAAGCACCACAAGAACTGCAATATTGTGTCCTACAGATATGCTGCTTATTTCCAACTTAACCCATGTTGTGTGGATTTATCCATGATTTACAGAAACAACCAGCTTTTCCAAGGGAAATGCATGCAGCCCACATTACTGTGGCCTAGACAGCTCTGTCTCACTGACACGGGCAGGGAACACACTCTATTTGTACATAGTCTATACAGAACATCACATATGAAATACATTCACATCTTCTGAAAAATCAGGCAGATTTGTGTTCTGTGTTGTTTGATAGTATGTGCCTGATTATTAGAGCTGCTGATCATAGCTATTCTTTTGTGTAGTTTACAAGACCTTGTATAAAATTGGCATGTAATAAATAATGAGTTTCATTTTTCTTTTAAAAATAAATCTTAAAAGGGAAACTAGACTATAGCGGTAATTGCAGCATGGATAGATTGATATGGAACCCTATCAAAATCACGAAACTGCTGATACAACATTAATTCAGTAAGGAATTAAAGGAGAATTAATTAAAATTCTAGAAAATCTTATAACCAAACAAATTTGGTGACATTATTAGACCACATACAATTCTGATTAAAAGCTACTTGTAAAAATATAAAGTAAATTAAACCACCTGAAAGATCTAAAAAAATAAAGTTACAAGTACCAAGTTGGGGTGTCTGTAGACAGGTCTATCAAGTGCTACCCTCGGCCCTGTTCACTTCAGTGTTTTAGGAATGGTCAAAAATTACTGTATTGCTAAAAGGTATACTGATATTGACAGGTAAATGTGCACAGTAGACAGGATCACTTAAACTTTGTCTAAAGATATGCTGTAGTGCACTCTCTTATTCAAGCAAGAAATCAAAACATACTGTTTCTACTACCTTACCCCCTTATCCCTGCTAAAAACAAGGAAGCCCTGTATCTTACCTAGCTGTTACTTCTCTCAAGCTGCTGAGTGTTTAATTGTAAAATAAACAGTGTTTAAATGTGCAGATGATACAAATGTACATGCAATCACAATTTGTAAAATGACCCAGATGTGGCTGCGGGCAAAGAGAAACTGTTTTCCCAAATTACTCTTATTTTCTGAATATCCGTCTTTGGTTTTAGTCTGCCTTTGCTTCTAGTCTAGCTAGGATCTTAGAATTATTTCTGTGTAATATCTGCCAATTTAATTAATGGTCTGCTTACTCCCTCTTCCAGATAATTAATGAAGATACTAAATAAGACCAGTTCTAACACTAATCCCAGGGTGCCTTGGCAGACACCTCTCCTCACAACATCATTCATCATACCCTTTGTTTGGAGATTGTTTGGATGATACAGCTGATGTAAAAGGAGGCTGCCCACCTGCTTGGCTATGTTAACCACAGGGAACATATTATACCAATTACTGAAAAACTTCACTGACTTTATTTGCTTCTTGCTGCAAGCCAGAAAATGAAGAGTGTTGACAAGGTTCTAGAAAAGAGCTCTAAACCTTTTGGTTCCTGACACCTGAGAAACAGTTCAGCAACCAGATCACTGTAAATGCTCTAGACAACAGACAATTCATAGAAGCAAATCCCTACTTTTTGAAAAGACACCCTACTGAATTAACTGAGATAGAGAGATATAAACTCTTAGTTTTAAAAAAAAGACAAGACTCAAAAACTTCAACTCCTAGAAGAAAGCAAACTATTTTTCCTAAAGTGCTCCCAAACCAGAGCATATTAGGCTGAAAGTGACTGTCAAGAAGTCAGCTTCCTCTGCATCTTTGAGGGCAAAATCTATTTAGCAGTAGCTGAACAGTATTTAAGTTACTTTGGACAGAGACTTCTACTGATGGAGGATTCTCAAGATAATTTTTCTCCCAGATAATGATCTAGGTAATGTTGTTCTTACCTACATGGTATCGCCGACTCTTTTTTAGTGGTTTGCATCCCTTCTTCTGTCATAGCTGCTTGGTGTAGTTTTCCTTTCTGGTAAATCAGCCTACAGATGGTGAAACAAATATAAAACAAACACAAAATAAGACATTTAGTGGTCACTGAGACTTTCAACAGTTTTTATTCTATTTGTGTAAATATTTTATATAATCTCTTGTGAGCCATAGTGGAAGCTTCCCACTATTACAAAAAGAATCCAGGGGCCCTACTTTTCAAGACAGCAGTCTGCTCAAACCCAAGACTAATGTCGTTGGTTATGTCTTTGGGCAGCTTCTTACTGTGTACTTTCATGATTCAGATATTATTCATGTTGGTTTTAGCTAGAAATCCTATAAATCCTCCTTGAGTGTGCTTCTGAAGTCCAGCTAGAGGCCATCTTTGGTTTATTTTATGCAGCTATTTCAGGTGGTTTTTTCCCTCACCAGATTCTACTTAGTAGTAACCAACATTAATCTTTACCTAGTTAGTCCAGTGTCTAAAACCTTTTACAATGCTGACACTTTTATTCACTGTTTTACACAGCTTCTCTTTTCCTTAGATCTGACTTAAGATGGGTAGTAGAACAGGCACAGTTCACAATGACTTTCTCAACAACCCTCCTTAGCCTGTGATGGGCTATTATTACAATACAAAATTCTCACCATTTATGAAGTCTGCATGAGGGAACTGAAGGCAAAGGTTGAAATACAGTAAAGAGAGTTCAAAATATCCAAAGGCAAAAGGAATAAACTAGAACACCTAGTACTGCGGTGTTGCCAACCCTTAAATTGAAAAAGTGCATCCAAAAGCACGGTTTTGTCCTTTTTGAACTTCCCAGTACTCCTGTCAAACGTCTTCCTCATCAGCTTCTATCAGGTTATACCCTGCCAAATAACCTTGCTGCCAAATCAACATTCTCCCCACTTCACAAATCATGAGAAACTTTATTGCACAGAAGCCCATCTCTTACCGCTATAGCGGTTTAATCAGCAACCCTTTATAGACAGTCCTCTGCCAACACCTCTTAGATATAGTATTTCATTATCAGAAGGGGAAAAAATAAATAAGGGCTGCAGCATGTGCAAAATACAATTTGAAATTTGTTTAAGTAACATGAAGAATTTCACACAGAATTAAAAAACACAGCGAGAGAAATCTGGCTGATGAACAGTGTGGATGTTAGACTCACAGAAACATTCAGATTGGAAAAGACCTCTGCTGTTCACCTAGTCCAACGTCTCACTCAAAGCAAGGCAATATTCAAAGTGAGATCAGGTTCCCCAGGGTTTTCCCCAGGAGTATTCTCCGAGGGAGGAGATTTCACATGCACCCTGGACAACCTACTCCTGTGCTTAAACCCTCTTCATGAATTTTTGGTTTTCTTATACAGTAAAAATTTCCTTTCCTGAATGTGTTGCATTGCCTCTTGTCTTTTTGCTGTGCACCTCTGAGAAGAGCCTCTGCATCCTTAACAACTTCCCCTTTCCTTAAGCAGGTGAAGACAGCAATCAGAGAAGTGTAGAAAGTCTTGCCCTTCTCTTCTGCTAAGCAAAAACTGATCTCTCAGCTTCTCGCTGTCCCTCATGTGCTCCAGCCCCCTAAACATATTGGTGGAGCCCAGCTGGACTCTTTCTAGTTTGTCAATGTCTTCATGTGCTGAGGAATCCAAAACTACACACAGGAGTCTGGATGTGGCTTCACCTGTGCTAACTAAACAGAAATAATCGCTTCCCTTGACCTGATGGCTATACACCATCTAAAGTAGGACTGACTGCGGTTAGCCTTCATTGCCACAAGGGTGCACTGCTGACTCATTTTCCATTTGACAACAGGACACCCGCAGGACCGTCCCGCAGCGCTGCTTCTCCGCCAGTAAGTCCCTAGGCCAGCATTTGTTGTATGGGGTTATTCCACCCCAGTGGAGCTGGGCTTCAAAAAAAAGCATCTTCTTGCTTCTATACAAGCCCAGGCTTCTTTATTTCTGAGTTAACTCACGTCTACAAAATACACTACATCTATACACTCTGAAACCCGGCAAGTCGTTATTGGCTGGTCCTTCTCCCCCTTCCAAAGCTCTCCCTGTCTTGAAAGCCGGGAATGAAATGAAAAACTCAGCTGTAGTACTGCTACACTGCTTCCTTCCAGCCAGGAGGAAAAATCTTTTTCCACTCTCCACGAGGAAAGGCAGAAATTCTTACAGAGCTAAAGCTTTTTATCCTACTTCAAAACTGTCTCCAGCCTTTACCAAACACGGCAAGGTCTACCCTTTCCTTCCAATCTGTTACCCTTGTCTGAGGTTCAAGAATAAAGTAGCGATTTTAAGCTCTTTGGGCCAGTGCTCGTAAGGCTTCATCAGGAAGCCAGATGCCATTTTTGGGCAAAATGATTATTTTAGAAAACAAATACAGAAATAAAGTTCATAAAAAGGGACATTCACATTCCTTTCACTAGCCAGTTTGAGTTCTTACTTGCATTCTTACATGACTTGCTGATAGGAGTGCAAGTAATAAATATATGTATGGAAGGCATCCAGTTTTGTTTAATTTACCGGCATTGTTTGAGAAGCTATGAATCATGTCAGAGATTTAAAGGGATTACTGATAGAGAAGAGTGTAACCTTTCTTCCGATACAACAGCTGTTCTGAAAAATTTCCATAATAACAGTTGCTTTTAATTATATAAAGAACTGCAAAGCCTTTTTAGCTTCATATCAATAATGCAGCTTTGATTCAAAAGTTGCTAAAGAGATAATCCTCAGCCTTTTTTTGTCAAGGCCAGTTTGTGAATAGCAATGCTTTAAATCCCAGTGTCATAATTTTTTTCAAGGGAAGGGAAGAATAGTCTTTATTTTCCTGCAACTAGGACTGAAAAATTGTAAACAATGCTTGGAAAACATTATTCTCATAAGAGTCCTTCAAGAAATGCTACTGATGCCTAAACAAATACATTTAAAATAAAAACGTAAGAAATACTGCACAGACATGAGCAAAAAATTACCCTAAAATATCTAGTCCAACACTACTGATAAGAATAACACAAAAATCTCTATATCTAGAATTGGTGTGTTTTACTAAAGAAGGATTATTTTTAGTAATTTTCAAGGCCCAGAAAAGTCAGTGAAAATTGCATTTCTTTATCTTCCACTCTTCCTGCTTCTCTCTGTGATTGAATACTGGCCTCTGACTGCTTAATGCTTATTCATTCCTCATTTTCTGGGCAGATCACTAGTTTGTGAAGATAATTAGAGACCCCTGCTATTCCTTCTAAGGCTTGAATCTTCAGGCTAATTAAAATGGAGCGCTGCATATACATATGCAGCTGACAAAGGCTTGCAGCAAGATACTAGGAATCATACTATTTGTGTAACAGAGAAGTAAAAACTGTTGCATCTGCTAGGACAGTTTTTGTTATGGCCCTCATTGTATTTTGCCCAGCAAACCTCATTTCGTTCTGTTATTAGAGCTTCATGGAACTTATAATACTATCTGTGCTTTTAAACAAATATTATCCTAATGTTTTTCAGGACAGCATTAAAGTACATCTAAACCTGATGGAAAGATAGCAAGTTCTTTATCCCAAGATCATCTTCTCCTAAATCCTCTTATTTTTCCTTGAGGTGTTAATCTTAAATGTAAAACATCCAGGGTAAGAGAATACACCTCAGAGCACTGTATGTATAAATGCAATATTGGCAAGAAGGCTACAAAGAATGTTTCTGCCTCTCTCCAGGTACCAAATTTCTCCTTTATCCATTTGTCTGTTTTAGTGTGTAGATAGCCTAGAGGCGCTGCTGGACACTTTTTCTTAAGTATCTTCAAGGCTTTACCCTTTGATTAAACTACAAGTTTTAAATATTTTAAATATTTTATTTTCTCCTCCAGACAAATATAGTAACTTTTACTTAATTTGGGAGGAGCCAATATACATCAACAAAACAAGGAAAACTACTGGCACTGAACTGTGTCTCAAGACGCAGTAAAGTTATGAGCGCTGTTCACAAGTTGCTAAGTAGGTTGTCTGTACTTATCCCATGAATATCCAGCTTCAGTAAGATCTGCTCTTCCCACCCTGAGGCAGTTGCACATTGCTGTCAAACTTATTTATCCAAATGAAGTTAAACTACGACTGCAAATTAGATTATGCTATTGTGAATGCGTTGAAGCACCTATGCTGATGGATCTGACTATCTAAAAGCAAGCAGAGGATTTAACTGGGAAGGGAGTAAGAACCTTTAAGGAGTCTATAATTTTCAGTACAAATTCATAAAATAACTTTTTTTTTTTTCAATTATTTTCCAAACATTTTATTTCTGAATTTAGGCTGGGCCTTAGTCAATTCTTCTCCAATATTACTCTGTAATTTAAGAATTGCAAAAAATGTTTTCTCCTTTGTGCATAATATTTGGAAAGAAACATTCAGGAAAGAAACTTGGTATTGCTTAATATGGTTATAGAACTTTGAAATGTCATAATTTGTGCACTACACTGAACATTTCTGAAGGAATATATATATTTTCAGATCTTTCTTTTTCTCCAGTTTTGCTTTCTAACAAACACACACAAAAATAATACTTAGTCTGTAGTATGATATCAGAGGTCTGATACCGAGACATAAGCAGTCAAAAACTAGGGCTTCCCACATTCAGCATCAGTGCTACTTAGCCTTGAACATATCTATGTTACCAGGAAGCTAAGTTTCTGCTGTAGCCAATTTTCTGCCCCTAGGATGTGCACAAGCATCAAGACTTGAAGATACCAGTTTCTTTATACCTCATATGTAAATGGCATTGACTATCTCTACATATCTTGCTTTTGGAGTCTGCTCCAAGAGATGTAGTTTCGTTTAATGTTTACCAGGTCAACTCTTGAACAGAAATATGGTGAGGAGAATATTGCAGTGGTCTCTGCAACTGTCTCTCCTGCTGGCTTAAAATAGTCACACAAGGAAAAATGCAGCTAGGTTCAAAGCACTCGATCTGATTTGGAGCAGCATATGGACTGCTGATCTCCTGCCTCCAAAGGAACTGCCATTATCACTGGGTTATTAGGTACTCTGATGGAGAAAGGAAGAGGAATCTCTTTAGTGGTAACGCATTTCCCTTCAATAAAAAAAAAAAAATCAATGGGTTTAGATAGGTACTGAATACTTAATAACCTAATAACTACACCATTAAGACACAGATTCACTCCCAAAAAGCCAAAATTAAATTCATACTCTCAAAAGCTCCTGTTACAAGTAACGGCAAGATCACAGCCATTATCAGAATATCCTTCCAGAGATAGTTACATTACAAAATACGAAGTCTGAGGTGGCTATGTTCAGCAGTCAGATGCTGAAAATTAGATTTGATAATTCCAGGCAAATCTAAACGACCTTGGTTCCAGTGATTGCTCTAGTTAAAAACAAAGTACTTTATGCAAAGCAAAAGCACACTGATAAGAAAGATGGAGTTAGCCTCAGTTCAGAACACAGTATATTCTAGTCTCCTGCGTACTTTCGCAGGAGTTAGAAACTCTAGGATCAATTGCTCTCCACTTCCCAGGGGAAGGATGCACCACTGATTATCCAGGTATCAACAGATTGCTATAGCAGCTTAAAGAAGCTGCCACATTCTCTTTTTTGAAAAAATTGCTTTGCTTGGATATCTAACCAAAGGAGGTGGTTCACTCCTATGAATCCATACTGCAGAGAGGCTTCTAGGTAGCTCCATAGCACTTCCAGACAGTACCTGGCTCAGCATACAAGTGAATCATGTTCTTAAACATAACTCTCCCCTTACACTGCATAAGGAATATAGGTGACTGCTTGAAGTTACGCAGCAGGGTATCCAATAGCAGGAACTGGCATTGTTCCCTGTGTGGCTAATGGAGAGAAAGACCTAATGAGGCCTCTGCTCTAAATCACTGTCTGGTGAGGTGCCTACCTTTTGCCATTAATTAGATAGGGAGTTCAGAGTTTCCATTATCTTACAAATACAGTACAGTCGATGGACCTCAATTATTAGTGAATTTTAGGGAGTGTGAATAGCTTGCTTCTCTCCTTTAATTCCCTCTTGTGGATTTAACCCTTTGGTCTGAACAGAAGAGAAATTCAGATTTAAGATAGATTAGCTCTGCTTTTTCTTTTTCTTCCCCCCCCGCAGCAAAGGCCAAGAGATTAATACAGTACAGAGGTCTCTTAGAAAAAGTATGATTTTCAGTGTTTGAAAGCAATCCACATCTAATTCCTGATTGAAAATGGCAAAATTACTCTGCTGAAAACTAACAGGTCAAACTAGCCAAGATTTTGAATTTTTTTTTTTTTTTTTTCCATTTCTAGGGAAATCAAGAATTGATACAGAGATAAGAAGCTATTTTTACTAAAAGAGTGGAGCCAAACAGCCATCGACAGGTGAATCTGTCATACTATTAATCACTACTCAGGGAAATCCTGGTAATATTGTGACAATACTGAAATATTAGTAATTTTTTTTAATATAATTGCACACATAATTAAGTAGTTTGGGGTTTTTTGCATCCTCTAGCTGTCTTACTCTAACTCATGTCCTGCTTTGGCAACTTAAAGTACAATGTATTAAACTTATAAATAAGAAATTTACTTTCTTGTTTAGTAGATGAATTGGAACCCTAGGAATATGCTTATCTGTGACCAGTTTTCAACTGGTATGAATTAGGTTGGTACTATTAAGTTTCAACTATCCCTTTTATTTCCAGTTCATTAATCCATTAATTACAAGTCTTTTCAACACATACTCCATGTTCAGGGAGAATAGTATGTAAGTTGTAGCATCTTATTGTGGCTGCAACAATGAAATAAATGCAAGAAACTCCCATACTAACACTGTTATTCACAACTTAGTTCATAAACTTTATATTGATACTTTACTGCAATTTTCAAAGAACCTCCTTGGTCTATACCTTTACAATAACTGCAGCTGTAAAAAACAAAGTTACAATAGTATTTTTTCTGTAATGGAAAGTAAGAACTTTCCACAAAGAAAAGGATCCCAGCACTCAAGATATTATTTATCTTGAGATAACTGACAAAAAATAATTTAACTATGCATTCATATCAGCTATGCATGACCTTCAAAATTCACTGGCAGACCAGGAATTCATAACCAGAACACATTCCCTGAACAGTCCAACTATTTGGATTAATTGCATTAACAGACTTAATTTAGAAGGATTTGGGAATGTTTTACAAGGTTTAGGAAGGATTTCATTAGGATTATATGATGAGCAATTTTGAGTGTGCTTAACTGTTCACATTAACTCTGTAGGCACCCATGAAACAGATCAGTCATCCACTGCTTATTAATTGTTATCCAAGATTTTGTCACCATAAAAGGAATGTCTTTGTAGTTCACTGTATACTTCAGCCAGCCAGAAGAAAAAAACCTATGCCTTAGCGAGAATCTCAATGCTGATGGTTTTTTTTGGACAGTTGGATTAGAAGAACAGGGTATGCTTGTATTCTGCGTATTTCTGTTCTCTCACGTTGCCTTCAGAGAAATGGAACTTTACGATTCGGTCTAAAATGATATTCCATTTAAATTAGTTTATACTTGCCATATGATAATATTCCTTGCCAATATCTTTTTTCAAAGCTTTGTTAATTGCAAATTTAACTTATGTATTTAAACTGTGCACCAATGTTCTAAGACTAAAACGTCAATCCAAGGGAGAAAATGTGCATAAAACAAAGAGTTTGAGCAATTGGATCTTGGTAGCTCTACTCTTGCAAATTAACCACATCAATTTTATACCAAATGTCCTGCAACATGAACTGGCGCAACAAGACAGGGAATCGGGGCTTCTGTATAAATTCTCGAAAATGGAATAAAAAAAAGGATTATATACTTTTCATAATTCTGGGAAACCTGAAATTTTTGAAAGAAATGTACTTTTATTTTTCCTAATGAGATCACAACTGCAATAATGTAGCAGCTATGTCAGCAAAAATATAAGTGTCCAGTTCTGAGCACACTGTTCTGTTGTATGCTATTATTGGAATGTAAATATTGCAAATGCACAAACAAATCAAGATATGGTGCCTGAGAACACCACTGGGAAAAATAACAGAGGCAGCTGTGCACGCTACTACAGTAACAGGGGACAAATTTCTGAACATATGTAGATTTACTCAATTTCTGTTTTAAAAATAGATTTTACCTTTCACTGCAGGTGACTTGCCATTATTTGCTGTATCAATTATCATAGTACAGTAGAATGCTATGATTTTGTTGATATAACAGCAGACAGGAAGTAAAAAATCGTCAAATGTTAAACTTATACTCGAGTGAGATTTATTTGCTTGTTTGTTCTTGAAATTTGCACATTTAATTACCTGTGGGAGAGATTATTTCTTGTGGACATTGGATTTTTCAAAGTGAAAGTAAGGTGTGAACAACTATTGATGGAATTACCTGCCAAGAAATGTTATATTCTAATAAAGAACCCTGAAATAAATTTAATGAAAGCTTTTATTTTGTAAGCAATCCATCAGCCTCCTTTTAAAACTTGCATCTTACAAAAGACGTTCCCTTGTAGCCTGGGAACTGCAGTGTTGAAACTGAATGGCAGCGACTGAGATTTCCTGACTCAAGGAATTACTGTTACAAAAGCAGCTAAGATTATTGTACTTGAAACGCTGTAAAACACAAACAGTTACATATTTCTGTCTTGGCTGCACTACTACAGCATTAAAAAATTGTATCAGCAATAATTTTGCCCAACAACTGTTCTTCATTCAGCTGCTGTCATTTAGGTACTTTTACCTAAAAAACATCCTGATTTAGAGTTCAGCATTGGGCATTTGTTTCAAACTATAAACCTGTCAGACTGGTATCCCTTACAGTGATATTACCTCTCTTCCCTTTGTTGCAAATGTGTTCTTAAATGCTTTTCTTAAAGCAAAGAAACTCCGAAATGTTTATCGACCACAACCAAACACTTCAACGTAAAGCTCACCAACGATAGTTTGTACGTACCTGGAATTCAACGTTTAATGGAATAAAAGCACATGCAAAAGGTGAGTTACTGCAGAATCTCTAGTTAAAATTCATTGTTTACATGAGTGGAAAAAGGGGTAGAGAACCTTAATAAATGGTTAGTATTGCAGCTTCTGATGCACCTGCAGAATTAGATGTGGAATTGAAAACCCGATCTGCTGTAACACACTGCACAAACCATCTACTGAAAAATAACCAGTTATAAAATCCCTTATCATGAAAAACATTATATTTGATGGCCAAGTAACAGGAATTGTTATTGTTTGTACTTTTGAGATGCTTACATACGAATATAGAAACCCAAGTTATGTATCAATTTCTAACTGCCTTGGAAGAACAGTAAGGCAAGACTCAAGGGCAGCAGAAAAATCAGTTTGAGTTTCACATACCATTTTGGAATGTTGGTGATTTCTGCTCTCTGACTAGTGAGCTTAATTCTCTGGCTAACGATTGCCTTATTGTTTTAATTTAGAATGATCACAGCAAAAACATCACTGCGAAAAAGAAAGAAGAATACATTTGCAACAAAGGGTAGCATACCCTAACTTTAGTAGCGCACCTGAATTCAGAGTTTTATTTCAGCAAACATAATTACTTTAACCTGATTTAGTCACTTCCTTTCAGGAAAAAAAAAATTATTCTTCTAGGAATAAGACACATTTTGACTGAACCCAGATAAAAGACTGGATATGGACTGTTTATGTAAGAAATATTAATTAAGAGATTTCGACCAGGTCAGTATGCCTCACGAAGTGGACATTAGGGAATGGTGTCTAACGTTCTATCTTCAAATGTAAGCTCCCTCAATTTTCTTAAAGTTCGTGGAGTTTATTACACCCATTCTTACTTCAAATGCAGCAGGGAAAGGAATATTTTCCTTGTGTAAACTTGGACTGACTGCAAAAACCTATTAAATATTGACTTTTTTAAGGCTGAAAATAACTTCCAATTGTGCATTAAGTAAGTCTTAGAAGAAGATGTACTTCCAAGGCTGTTTTAGACAACACCAGGAAGCCTGTGACAGCTAATTAGGTATTTGAGGACACTGGAAGTTCACACGTAAGAACAAAATAAATAGGATATACCGTTTTTTCCCTGAAGGGTCTCACAAAACACAGCTTTTTGATTAACGTTGCCGTCCATGCAAAAGGTAGTCTAACCTTAAACATCAGCTAGCCGGGACTGGAAAAGAAACAGGAGGCGGGTTAGGCCAGGCCCACCCCTCCGGCCTCCTCCAGGCCGGCGGCGGCCGTCCCTCCCCGCCCCC